>NC_092045.1:60092448-60296145 GCF_003086295.3 Arachis hypogaea
TTCAAAGTTTCATGAGTGAAACAAGGTCCTCCATTAGAAATTTGGAGGCACAAGTGGGTCAGCTGAGTAAGAAAATTACTGAACATGGCCGAATTTGGAGAGGAGGGAGAGGTAGTGAACGCCACTGAGGAAGACCTCCATGGACGTCCACTGGCCTCTAATGAGTTCCCCAATGAGGAACCATGGGAATCTGAGGCTCCCACTGAGGCCATAGAGATCCCATTGGATTTACTTCTGCCATTCATGAGCTCTGATGAGTATTCTTCCTCTGAAGAGGATGAGTATGTCACTGAAGAGCAAGTTGCTAAATACCTTGGAGCAATCATGAAGCTAAATGACAAGTTATTTGGTAATGAGACTTGGGAGGATGAACCCCCTTTGCTCACCAAAGAACTGGATGACTTGTCTGGGCAGAAACTGCCTCAAAAGAGACAGGATCCTGGGAAGTTTTCAATACCTTGTGCCATAGGCACCATGACCTTCAAGAAGGCCTTGTGTGACCTAGGGTCAAGTGTAAACCTCATGCCTCTCTCTGTAATGGAGAAGCTAGGGATCTTTGAGGTGCAAGCTGCAAAAATCTCACTAGAGATGGCAGACAACTCAAGAAAACAAGCTTATAGACTTGTAGAGGATGTTCTGGTAAAAGTTGAAGACCATTACATCCCTGCTGATTTCATAGTCCTAGAGACTAGGAAGTGCATGGATGAATCCATTATCCTTGGCAGACCCTTCCTAGCCACAGTAAAGGCTGTGATTGATGTTGACAGAGGAGAATTGATCATTCAAGTGAATGAAGAATCCTTTGTGTTTGAGGCTCAAGGATATCCCTCTGTCATCATGAAGAGGAAGCATGAAGAGCTTCTCTCAAAACAGAGCCAAACAGAGCCGCCACAGTCAAACTCTAAGTTTGGTGTTGGGAGGCCACAACCAACCTCTAAGTTTGGTGTTGAACCCCCACATTCAAACTCTAAGTTTGGTGTTGGGAGGTTCCAACATTGCTCTGAGCATCTATGAGGCTCCATGAGAGCCCACTGTCAAGCTAATGACATTAAAGAAGCGCTTGTTGGGAGGCAACCCAATGTTTATAATTAACTATTTTCCTTGGTTACTTTATGTTTTCTGTAGGTTGATGATCATGAGAAGTCACAAAATCAATTGAAAAAGCAAAAACAGAAAGAAAAACAGTACACCCTGGAGGAGAACTTGCTGGCGTTTAAACGCCAGTAAGGCTAGCAGATGGGCGTTTAACGCCCAGTCTGGCACCATTCTGGGCGTTTAACGCCAGAAAGGGGCACCAGACTGGTGTTAAACGCCAGTAAAGGGCAAGAAGTTGGCGTTAAACGCCAGAAATGGGCACCAGCCCGGCGTTTAACGCCAGAATTGGCATAGGGAGCAATTTTGCTCGCCACTTGGTGCAGGGATGACTTTTTCTTGACACCTCAGGATCTGTGGACCCCACAGGATCCCCACCTACCCCACCACTCTCTCTCATCTTCACTCCTTCATTTTCACACAACCTAAACACTACTTCTCCCCCTTTGGCCGAACCACAAAGCCATCTCCATCTCCTTTATTTCTTCTTCTTCTACTCTCTTCTTTCTTCTTTTGCTCGAGGACGAGCAAACCTTTTAAGTTTGGTGTGGTAAAAGCATTGCTTTTTGTTTTTCTATAACCATTTATGGCATCCAAGGCCAGAGAAATCTCTAGAAAGAGGAAAGGAAAGGCAAAAGCTTCCACCTCCGAGTCATGGGAGATGGAAAGATTCATCTCAAGGGTGCATCAAGACCACTTCTATGAAGTTGTGGGCTTGAAGAAGGTGATCCCCGAGGTCCCTTTCATACTCAAAAAGAGTGAATATCCGGAGATCCGACATGAGATCCGAAGAAGAGGTTGGGAAGTTCTTACCAACCCCATTCAACAAGTCGGAATCTTAATGGTTCAAGAGTTCTATGCCAATGCATGGATCACCAAGAACCATGATCAAAGTGTGAACCCGGACCCAAAGAATTGGCTTACTATGGTTCCGGGGAAATACTTGGATTTTAGTCCGGAAAATGTAAGGTTGGCATTCAACTTGCCCATGATGCAAGGAGATGAACACCCTTACACTAGAAGGGTCAACTTTGATCAAAGGTTGGACCAAGTCCTCACAGTCATTTGTGAAGAGGGCGCCCAATGGAAGAGAGATTCAAGAGGAAAGCCGGTTCAATTGAGAAGGCATGACCTCAAGCCTGTGGCTAGGGGATGGTTGGAGTTTATCCAACGCTCAATCATTCCTACTAGCAACCGGTCCGAAGTTACTATAGACCGGGCTATCATGATTCATAGCATCATGATTGGAGAAGAAATAGAAGTTCATGAGGTTATATCCCAAGAACTTTATAAGGTGGCGGACAAGTCCTCTACCTTGGCAAGGTTAGCCTTTCCTCATCTCATTTGTCACCTCTGTTACTCAGTTGGGGTTGACACAGAGGGAGACATCCCCATTGATGAGGACAAGCCCATCACTAAGAAGAGGATGGAGAAAGCAAGAGACCCCTCTCATCATCAAATCCCTGAGATGCCTCAAGGGATGCACTTTCCTCCACAAAACTATTGGGAGCAACTGAACACCTCCCTAGGAGAATTGAGTTCCAACATGGGACAACTAAGGGTGGAGCACCAAGAACATTCTATCCTCTTCCATGAAATTAGAGAATATCAAAGAATCATGAAAGTGGAGCAACAAAGGCAAGGAAGAGACATTGAGGAGCTCAAGCACTCCATAAGATCTTCAAGAGGAAGAACAAGTCGCCATCACTAAGGTGGACCCGTTCTTTAATTTCCTTGTTCTTTATTTTTCTGTTTTTTTTCGAAAAATCATGCTTATGTTTATCTATGTTTGTGTCTTGTGATCATTAGTGTGTTAATGTCTATGCCTTAAAGTTATGAATGTCCTATGAATCCATCACCTTTCTTAAATGAAAAATGTTCTTAATTGAAAAAGAGAAGAATTACATGAATTTTGAATTTTATAACAGATTAATTATTTTGATGTGGTGGCAATACTTTTGTTTTCTGAATGTATGATTAAACAGTGCATATGTCTTTTGAATTTGTTGTTCATGAATGGTTGGCTCTTGAAAGAATGATGAAAAAGGAGACATGTTACTGAGGATCTGAAAAATCATAAAAATGATTCTTGAAGCAAGAAAAAGCAGTGAATACAAAAAAAAGAAGGAGAAAAACGAAAAAAAAAAGAAAAAGAAAAGAAAATATAATAATAAAGTTGTGATCCAAGGCAAAAAGAGTGTGCTTAAGAACCCTGAACACCTCTAATTGGGGACTCTAGCAAAGCTGAGTCACAATCTGAAAAGGTTCACCCAATTATGTGTCTGTGGCATGTATATATCCGGTGGTAATACTGGAAGACAGAGTGTTTTGGGCCACGGCCAAGACTCAATAAGTAGCTGTATTCAAGAATCATCATACTTAACTAGGAGAATCAATAACACTATCTGGATTCTGAGTTCCTATTGATGTGTGGAAAATGATCCAACACAAAACTCACCGGCAAGTGTACCGGGTCGCATCAAGTAATAATAACTCACATGAGTGAGGTCGATCCCACAGGGATTGAAGGATTGAGCAATTTTAGTTTAGTGGGTGATTTAGTCAAGCGAATCAAGTTTTGGTTGAGTGATTTGTTTTTAACGAAAAGTAAATGACAGTAAATGTAAAGGGGGAAGGGAAAAGTGCAGTAAATTAAAGAACAGGAAAGTAAATTTGCAGAAACTTAAAGAACAAGAAAGTAAATGACTAAAACTTAAAGTGCAAGAAACAATAACTGCAGTAACTTAAATGGCAAGAAAGATAAATGACTTGAATATAAAAGGGATTTGAGGACTGGGATTGCAGAATCTAAACAAAGAAAAAGTAAATTGCAACAATTGATTGAGCAGAAGTTAAATCAGAAGTAATGAGCATTCAAACAGAAAGGAAATAAAATGCAGCAGAGGTTCACAGAAGAACCCAAGTAAATTGTGATCTCAGGACTCAAGGGATTAGGTAGCAGAGCCTAAAACCCAATTTCCTTCCCAGATCCGAGTTGTCTAAGCAATTGACAGAAAATTAAAGAAGAAGCAATAGAAGAACAGAAATAAAATTTAATTATGCAGAAAACAAATTGAAAAGAGTTTGAATGGGAATTGAGACAGAATTTCCTCAATTTCACACACCCAAAACTCAGAAACAGAAGAGTAGAATTGCCCAAGTAAGGATGAGGAAGGAGATCAGTCAATTCTCCCTTGATCCTCTTAGTGCTCGGTCAAGTCTCTCAAGAAAGCTCAAAGAAAGTGCAAATTCAAAGGCTAAGCCAAAAGTAAGTCAAAAAATAAAAGTTCAAAAAAGGTCCTAATTACATCAAACTAGCTTCTATTTATACACTTTCTATTCTTGGATTTTGGGATTTGGATGGGCTTTTGATTTGGTGAAGAAATGAATTCAAATGGATTTTTAATTTGAATTTTTGGCCCATTAAAAGTCACTCCCAGGAGGCTGCCCTGCCCTTGTGGAGGGCAGGGCAGAAAATTGATGCATGGTGGTGCGGTCTGGTGCGTGTGATGCTGCCCTGCCCGCGCCAAGGGCAGGGCAGGAAAGGTTGGTGCGCCAGAAATCCCTTGGTGCTGCCAGAATCAGGAATTGGTGCGCCAGAATTAAAAATTGGTGCGCCAGAATTGAGCTTGGTGCATAGGATGCTGCCCTGCCCTCGCGGAGGGCAGGGCAGAAAATTTTGGTGCTGCCAGGAACGTGCTTGGTGCGCCAGATGCTGCCAGGAACGAGAGTTGGTGCGCCAGATGCTGCCAGGAACGTGAGTTGGTGCGCCAGATTTGCTTCTTGGTGCGCCACACACAAAATGTTGCCCTGCCCGCGCCAAGGGCAGGGCAATGTTCCCTCTTGCACGTCCCGTGTTCGAAACACGGCTGGCACACACACTATATTAATTTCCTTGGTTTCTTGGCACGGCACTCAACCTTAGTCCTTGGCTTCTTCATGGTTCCTTGTTCGAGTCTTGTGGCATGCATGGGTGACATTTTTCCCTTGAATTTCTTCCTTAGAGAGCCCGATTCTGCCCTTGTGGAGGGCAGGGCAAGGTTCTCTTCCTCTTGGTCCCAAGGCACATTTTGTGCTCTGCCCTTGTAGTGGGCAGGGCAGAGTTGCCTTCTCTTCTTGGTTCTCTTATGTTGCCCTCCTAGAGGGCAGTCTGCCCTTGTGGAGGGCAATGTTGCCTCCCCCTTTGCATGCGGCACGCTTCCTATTGCTTTGGCCACGCTTTCCTTTCCTTAGACTACACTTCTTAGGCCACGCTTTTCCTTTTCTTTTCTTTTCTTCACCTATAATAAACCAAAACAACCACTCCAAGTATCACTAAATTCAAGAGGCTTATAAATCAATTAAAATTCACTTAAAATTAGCTTAAACCTCATGGATTAACATTAATTTCATGGTGGTTGCTTGATTTAAAGAAGTTATGCATTTTCACTCCAAATCACTTACTTAGGATACAAGAAAGTGCATAAATGCTAACAAAACAAGTGAAATTAGCTTGAAAAATAGGTATATGATGACTTGTCATCACAACACCAAACTTAAATCTTGCTTGTCCCCAAGCAAGCATCAAAACTAAGAGTAAATGGAATGAATAAGAAAAGGATACTTATCCTTATTATGCAGATAGCAGAACTTGATCTATGGGGCATTTATGCAGACAATGACAACTCAAGTTATTGTTCTTGTTACATGATATACATTTTGCATCAAAGGTTTGCTAAACTTGCTGTTATAAGACTCACTTTTTGATTCCTCCCTTGCTAACTTTTCTTGGCTTATAATGCTTTAACAAGCTTATTATTCTTTTAGAGGTTGGGTGTCAAATGCTGCAGCATAGCCTTTGGCTTTATTTTCTTTTCTTTTGCTCAACATCTTCCCACCACAGACACTTGGCTTACTAATTCTTCCCAGGATCATTGATGCCCAGCATCTCTTTGGATAACTAAATGTTCTGTATCTAAGTTGCTCTTTATTGTGGATTTTCAATTGGCCATCCCAAATCAGTTGATCTAAGTGACCGGGTTTCAAAATACCCCTTAGAATTTACTCATCCAAGCAGATCTTAGTACAAGAACACCACAGGCATATGTCCTAAGATTCAAGCTATTGGTGTCCAACCTTTATTCTTTGTTTTTCTTGCCATTTTGGCTTTTTCTTTCCCTTTTCTTTCTGTTTTTGCTACCAAGGGCTTTTTCATTATTGATAAGAGTCTTTATAACAGCAATCTAACTCACACTTGAATGAGAATGATATTATGCAACAATTATTTCATGAGTTATGCATTTAATCAAACACATATACCACCACCAACTTCCATTCATACTTATGCAACATTGGATATTTTACTTTTCAATTCAAACCAAACTCTTTTATTTAAGCATATGGGAAACAAAACAATTTTCAAGCTAAGTGATGGATACAAGCATTATGCAGACTTATCATTTTTGGCAAACAATTTCACTTGCAACTAGATAAACACTTTAGCAAGACATACAAAGGTTCCCATGTTCGAAACAATACACAGCAGCAAGGATTAAGTTCAGATACAACCTTTGAAGTTGCAGCCCTTTGATTCTTCCTTCTGTTGTGTTCTCTATGAGTTAAAATGCATAGTGTCTTCAATTGTTGACTCATGTCCTGCATAATCCTCAAAGTTGCTTGCTTCTCAAGCCCTTAATTATATGGTTAGTGTGTATAAACTGAGTGTGGCTCCAGGATTGATTTTTGGTGTAGGGACACCAAACTTAATTGTTTGCCACTACCTCAGATGTGACAAGTTAACCATAATTGAAACCATGTATCCTTGCTAAAGGTTAATGAAATTAAAGCTAGAAAATAATTCAACGGTTGAATAATGTGGTTGATTGCTTGGAGCTAGAATAATGCAAGAGGTGAGAGTGTGTTTTTAAATGATATTTTTGGTGGAACACCAAACTTAGAAGTTTTCATTCTCCCTCAAATTGCTTTGGTGTGCAACACCAAACTTAGCTCTTTGCAATGCATACCAATTATTCAACATTTTTATTGAAAAGCTATGAAAAAGACAACTACCTCAGGTTGGGTTGCCTCCCAACAAGCGCTATTTTATTGTCACTAGCTTGACATCTTCTATTTTTGCTTCAAGGAGGGTTTAGGTTCTGGACCTCCTTTTCTTTGTTCCATTGTCCCCCTAGATACAATTTTGCTCTATGACCATTTGCTGTAAACTAATTCTTTGTTGCTTCATCTAGCAATTCGATGCTCCCATAAGGAAAAACCTTAGTTACCAAGTATGGACCCGTCCACTTAGACTTAAGCTTACCGGGGAATATCTTGAGCCGTGAGTTATACAGAAGTACTTGTTGTCCAGGTTTGAATTCTTTCTTCAAAATCTTCCTGTCATGCCATCTCTTAGCTTTCTCCTTGTATATCTTGGTATTTTCATAGGCTTCTAGCCTAAACTCATCTAGCTCATTCAGCTGCAACAATCTTTTCTCTCCTGCTGCTTCAGAATCCAAATTTAGAAGTTTAGTGGCCCAAAAGGCTTTGTGCTCAAGCTCTACAGGGAGATGACAAGATTTGCCATATAACAGTTGAAATGGGGACTTCCCAATAGGAGTTTTGAAAGCTGTTCGGTATGCCCAAAGTGCATCTTCCAACTTCCTAGCCCAATCCTTTCTTGTGCTACCAATTGTTTTTTCTAGGATCTTCTTTAGTTCCCTGTTTGCTAATTCTGCTTGCCCATTAGTTTGGGGATGATATGGTGTGGCTACCTTATGAATAACTCCATATTTGTGGAGAAGTTTCTCCATTTGTCTATTACAAAAATGGCCACCACCATCACTGATGAGACCCTTGGGCACTCCATATCTAGTAAAGATGTGCTTCTTTAGGAATTGAAGGACAATTTGTGCATCACAGGTAGTTGTGGCTATGGCTTCCACCCATTTTGAAACATATTCCACTGCTACCAAGATATATCTAAATGAATAAGAAGGAGGAACGGGTCCCATGAAATCAATGCCCCAAAGATCAAACAATTCTACTTCCAAAATGAAGTTCTGTGGCATTTCGTTCCTCTTTGTTAGTCCTCCTGCTCTTTGGCATTCATTACATTGGTGGACAAACTCCCTGGCATCTTTGAAGATGGTTGGCCAATAGAACCCACTTTGTAGTATCTTTGCTGCTGTTCTTTCTGGACCAAAATGTCCACCATAGGCTGAGCCATGGCAATGCCATAATATATCTCTTATTTCACTTTCAGGAATACATCTCCTGATTATTCCATCAGAGCACCTTCTGAACAGATAAGGTTCATCCCACAAGAACTTCTTTGCTTCATTGATTAGTTTCTTCACTTGTTGCTTAGTGAATTCTTGCGGTATCTTTCTCCCTACTTTGTAGTTTGCTATATCAGCGAACCATGGTGTTTGTTGGATCTGCATAAGGTGTTCATCTGGGAAGCTTTCATTCACAGGTAATGAAGCCTTTTGAATTGTTTCTGGTGGCAGCCTTGACAAATGATCAGCAACTAGATTTTCAGTGCCTTTCCTGTCCCTTACCTCAATGTCAAATTCTTGTAAGAGTAGAATCCATCTGATAAGTCTTGGTTTAGCATCCTGCTTTGACATCAAATACTTGAGAGCAGCATGATCAGTATAAACCACAATTTTAGATCCTATCAAGTATGATCTAAACTTATCAAATGCATAGACTACAGCTAACAATTCCTTCTCTGTTGTGGTGTAGTTTTTTTGAGCTTCATTCAATACTTTACTTGCATAATATATGACATGATGCAAGTTTCCCTTCTTCTGTCCAAGTACAGCACCAATTGCAATTTCACTGCATCACACATGAGTTCAAATGGTAAGTTCCAATCCGGTGGTGTGATAATTGGTGCTGTTGTGAGTTTATGTTTTAAAGTTTCAAAAGCATGCTGGCAATTTTTATCAAAAACAAAAGGTTGATCAATCATTAAAAGGTTACTCAAAGGTTTGGCTATTTTAGAAAAATCTTTGATAAACCTTCTATAAAATCCTGCATGCCCCAAGAAACTTCTAACAGATTTCACATTAGTTGGTGGAGGGAGTTTTTCTATTATTTCTACTTTTGCCTTGTCAACCTCTATTCCTCTTCTTGAAACTTTATGACCAAGAACAATCCCCTCAGGTACCATGAAATGGCACTTCTCCCAGTTCAAAACCAAATTAGTTTCTTGGCACCGTTTCAAAACAAGAGTTAGATGGTTTAGGCAAGTATTGAAACTATCACCAAAAACAGAGAAGTCATCCATGAAAACCTCTAAAAATTTTTCGACCATATCTGAGAAAATGGAAAGCATACACCTTTGAAAAGTGGCTGGGGCATTGCATAATCCGAATGGCATTCTTCTATAGGCAAAAACTCCAACTGGGCATGTGAATGAAGTCTTTTCTTGGTCTTTTGGATCCACCACTATCTGATTATACCCAGAATAACCATCCAGGAAGCAATAATAAGCATGGCCAGCCAACCTTTCAAGCATTTGATCAATGAAGGGGAGTGGGAAGTGATCTTTGCGTGTGGCATCATTCAACCTTCTATAGTCAATACACATTCTCCACCCTGTCACAGTTCTGGTGGGAATGAGTTCACGCTTCTCATTAACAATGACTGTCATCCCACCTTTCTTTGGTACTACTTGGACTGGGCTTATCCATGAGCTATCAGAAATAGGATATATGATTCCTGCATTCCATAATTTTATTACTTCCTTCTGGACGACTTCCTTCATTGCAGGGTTGAGTCTTCTCTGAGGTTGAATTACTGCTTTGGAATTGTCCTCCAAAAGAATCTTATGCATGCATACTGTAGGGCTGATGCCTTTCAGGTCATCAATGGTCCATCCTAAGGCATCCTTGTGAGCTCTGAGAACATCAAAAAGCTCTCCTTCTTCTTTCTTTGTCAAAGCTGAATTGATGATCACCGGGAGACTTTCTGAAGTGCCAAGAAATGCATATTTGAGATGAGAAGGTAATGGCTTCAATTCTTGCTTTTGCACCTCTTCTTTCTTGCTTAGTTCCACTTCTTTGTTTATGAAAGCCTCGGCCACATGTTCCTCTATTGTCTCTTGATTATCTTCTTCGTGCTCATGCTGATCAATGTCTAGCATTTCTTCCACCAGGCTTTCTATCATGTCCACCCTCAAATGATCTTCCTTCTCTGGGGGGTGTTGCATTGACTTAAAGACATTGATGATCATTTGCTCATTGTGTACTCTGAAAATCATTTCTCCTTTTTCCACATCAATAATGGCTCTTGCAGTTGCTAGAAATGGTCTGCCCAAGATGATTGAATTGTTGCCTTCCTCATCGGTATCTAGGATTACAAAGTCTGCAGGGAAGATAAACTCTCCAACCTTTACTAGCAAATTTTCCACAATTCCATTTGGTGTCTTAATTGATCTGTCTGCCATGACTAGTGACATCCTGGTGGGTTTGAGCTCTTCTATGGCCAACTTCTTCATCATGGACAAGGGCATTAAGTTGATACTAGCTCCAAGATCACAAAGAGCTTTGTCCAAGGATAGTTTGCCTATAGTGCATGACACTACAAAACTCCCTGGATCCTTGAGTTTTGGTGGGATTCCCTTTTGGAGCACGGCACTACATTCCTCACTAAGCATCACCGTTTCCTTCTCATTCCAATCTCTTTTCTTGTTGATGAGCTCCTTTAAGAACTTGGCATATAAAGGCATTTGCTCCAAAGCTTCAGCTAAAGGTATGTTGATTTCCAACTTCTTGAAAGTCTCAAGAAATTTGTGGAAATGCTGATCCTTTGTTTCCTTGTGAAATCTCTGTGGATAAGGCAGTGGTGGTGTTGAGCTCTTCACCACTTGATGTTGTTTTGGAATTGGTTCCTCCAAGATCTTCTTTCCTTTCTTCAAATTCTGTGGTTTGTTGTTCTCTTCTGTGAGTTCTCCTGGGACATTCTTGGTCATCATGTCCTTGTTGATGGTTTCATCATTCTTCGTTGGCTCAGTGTCATTATGCTTGGTTGCCCCTTGGTTACCATCTGTTAACACTTTTCCACTTCTTAATTGCACAACCTTGCATTCTTCCTTTGGGTTGGGAATGGTATCACTAGGTAGTGAACTTGATGGTTTTTCAACAGAAATCTTCTTAGAAATTTGTCCAATCTGTCTCTCTAGGTTCTTCATGGAGGCTTCTTGGTTCTTGGTTGTCAATTCTTGGTTCTTCATCGGTTTCTCCATGAGCAGCTCTAGATTGGTGATTCTCTGTGAGTCTTGTGAAATGGGTTGATTTTGGGGTGTTGATGGATGAAGATAAGTGTTTTGGTTAGTTGGGTGGTTATTGGATGGGTATTGGTTAGAATTTGGGTAGTTGTTTTGTGGTTTTCTATATGTATTTTGGTTAGTGTTTGGCTGGGGGTTATGGTTTGTGTTTTTCCAATTGTTCTGGCCTGTGTTTCTTTGCCATGGTTGTTGGTTTTGATTATGGTTGTCTCCCCATCTGAGGTTGGGATGGTTCTTCCAAGATGGATTGTAAGTATCACCATAAACTTCATTTGTTCCAGGATTTTGGTTGTGCATGTATTGGACTTGCTCTTGTTGTTGCTCTTCTTGAGTTTCTTCACTTTGCACCCAAGTGGTTGGAGGTTGGCTCGTGGTGCTCACTGCTGCAACTTGCAAACCATCAATTCTTTTAGCCATTTGCTCAAACTGTTGTTGGATCTGCTGCTGCATCATCTTGTTTTGAGCTAAGATTGAATCCACTCCTTCCAACTCCATTACTCCTCTTCTCTGTGATGGTTGGCGTTGTCTTTGATGAGCAAAGAAATATTGGTTGTTGGCCACCATATCAATGAGGTTTTGAGCTTCCTCTGTGGTTTTCATGAGTTGTAATGAGCCTCCGGCAGAGTGATCAAGAGCTTCTTGAGCTTTAAGAGTGAGTCCCTCATAGAAGTTCTGCAACTTGTCCCACTCAGTGAACATCTCTGGTGGACATTTCCTCAATAGAGCCTTATATCTTTCCCATGCTTCATATAAGTTCTCGGCCTCTAATTGAGTGAACGTTTGAACCTCAGTCTTCAACCTTAAGATTCTTTGAGGTGGATAAAATTTAGCAAGAAACTTGCTTACCAAGTCATCCCAAGTGTTGATGCTTTCTTTTGGAAAGGTCTCTAGCCATTGAGTGGCTTTATCTCTGAGAGAGAATGGGAAGAGCAGCAACTTGTAGCTATCAAGAGGTACACCATTTGTTTTCACTGTGTCACAGATTCTCAAGAAAGTAGACAAATGTTGATTTGGATCCTCCAAAGGCCCTCCTCCAAAAGAACAATTATTTTGAACCAGAGTGATGAGTTGTGTATGAAGCCAAGACTCTTCTCTGTTGTTGATTATTGTTGGCTACTTCTCCTGGTTGATTGGTATCTCCTTCCATCTCGTGGAATTCCTCCTCAGATTCTTCTTCTCCAATAATGTTCTTCCCTCTTTCGGCTCTTCTTATTCTCCGAAGAGTTCTTTGATCAATTTCAGAGATGATAGGGGAAGATCTTCCTATACCTGACATACAAACACACAACAATAAACACACAGACCTAGAATGCCAATGAAACTTCAATCTATAGCTAGAATGAAGGTTTAGTTAGTTTAAGCAAAAACTCAAACAGTTAGTGTTTAGTAGGAATTAGAATAACAGAAAAGAAAAAGTGCTTAATCTAGACCTCCACTTCACTTAATCATTGTCAATCTATTTCAATCCCCGGCAACGGCGCCAAAAACTTGATGTGTGGAAAATGATCCAACACAAAACTCACCGGCAAGTGTACCGGGTCGCATCAAGTAATAATAACTCACATGAGTGAGGTCGATCCCACAGGGATTGAAGGATTGAGCAATTTTAGTTTAGTGGGTGATTTAGTCAAGCGAATCAAGTTTTGGTTGAGTGATTTGTTTTTAACGAAAGGTAAATGACAGTAAATGTAAAGGGGGAAGGGAAAAGTGCAGTAAATTAAAGAACAGGAAAGTAAATTTGCAGAAACTTAAAGAACAAGAAAGTAAATGACTGAAACTTAAAGTGCAAGAAACAATAACTGCAGTAACTTAAATGGCAAGAAAGATAAATGACTTGAATATAAAAGGGATTTGAGGACTGGGATTGCAGAATCTAAACAAAGAAAAAGTAAATTGCAACAATTGATTGAGCAGAAGTTAAATCAGAAGTAATGAGCATTCAAACAGAAAGGAAATAAAATGCAGCAGAGGTTCACAGAAGAACCCAAGTAAATTGTGATCTCAGGACTCAAGGGATTAGGTAGCAGAGCCTAAAACCCAATTTCCTTCCCAGATCCGAGTTGTCTAAGCAATTGACAGAAAATTAAAGAAGAAGCAATAGAAGAACAGAAATAAAATTTAATTATGCAGAAAACAAATTGAAAAGAGTTTGAATGGGAATTGAGACAGAATTTCCTCAATTTCACACACCCAAAACTCAGAAACAGAAGAGTAGAATTGCCCAAGTAAGGATGAGGAAGGAGATCAGTCAATTCTCCCTTGATCCTCTTAGTGCTCGGTCAAGTCTCTCAAGAAAGCTCAAAGAAAGTGCAAATTCAAAGGCTAAGCCAAAAGTAAGTCAAAAAATAAAAGTTCAAAAAAGGTCCTAATTACATCAAACTAGCTTCTATTTATACACTTTCTATTCTTGGATTTTGGGATTTGGATGGGCTTTTGATTTGGTGAAGAAATGAATTCAAATGGATTTTTAATTTGAATTTTTGGCCCATTAAAAGTCACTCCCAGGAGGCTGCCCTGCCCTTGTGGAGGGCAGGGCAGAAAATTGATGCATGGTGGTGCGGTCTGGTGCGTGTGATGCTGCCCTGCCCACGCCAAGGGCAGGGCAGGAAAGGTTGGTGCGCCAGAAATCCCTTGGTGCTGCCAGAATCAGGAATTGGTGCGCCAGAATTAAAAATTGGTGCGCCAGAATTGAGCTTGGTGCATAGGATGCTGCCCTGCCCTCGCGGAGGGCAGGGCAGAAAATTTTGGTGCTGCCAGGAACGTGCTTGGTGCGCCAGATGCTGCCAGGAACGAGAGTTGGTGCGCCAGATGCTGCCAGGAACGTGAGTTGGTGCGCCAGATTTGCTTCTTGGTGCGCCACACACAAAATGTTGCCCTGCCCGCGCCAAGGGCAGGGCAATGTTCCCTCTTGCACATCCCGTGTTCGAAACACGGCTGGCACACACACTATATTAATTTCCTTGGTTTCTTGGCACGGCACTCAACCTTAGTCCTTGGCTTCTTCATGGTTCCTTGTTCGAGTCTTGTGGCATGCATGGGTGACATTTTTCCCTTGAATTTCTTCCTTAGAGAGCCCGATTCTGCCCTTGTGGAGGGCAGGGCAAGGTTCTCTTCCTCTTGGTCCCAAGGCACATTTTGTGCTCTGCCCTTGTAGTGGGCAGGGCAGAGTTGCCTTCTCTTCTTGGTTCTCTTATGTTGCCCTCCTAGAGGGCAGTCTGCCCTTGTGGAGGGCAATGTTGCCTCCCCCTTTGCATGCGGCACGCTTCCTATTGCTTTGGCCACGCTTTCCTTTCCTTAGACTACACTTCTTAGGCCACGCTTTTCCTTTTCTTTTCTTTTCTTCACCTATAATAAACCAAAACAACCACTCCAAGTATCACTAAATTCAAGAGGCTTATAAATCAATTAAAATTCACTTAAAATTAGCTTAAACCTCATGGATTAACATTAATTTCATGGTGGTTGCTTGATTTAAAGAAGTTATGCATTTTCACTCCAAATCACTTACTTAGGATACAAGAAAGTGCATAAATGCTAACAAAACAAGTGAAATTAGCTTGAAAAATAGGTATATGATGACTTGTCATCACCTATAGAAGCCAATCATTCTGAATTCCAAAGGATATAGTGAGATGCCAAAACTGTTTAGAGGCAAAAAGCTAAAAGCCCCGCTCATCTAATTAATACTGATCTTCATAGATGTTTTTGGAATTCATTGTATATTCTCTTCTTGTTATCTTATTTGATTTTCAGTTGCTTGAGGACAAGCAACAATTTAAGTTTGGTGTTGTGATGAGCGGATAATTTATACGCTTTTTGGCATTGTTTTTAGTATGTTTTTAGTATGTTTTAGTTAGTTTTTAGTATATTTTTATTAGTTTTTAGTTAAAATTCACTTTTCTGGACTTTACTATGAGTTTGTGTGTTTTTCTGTGATTTCAGGTATTTTCTGGCTGAAATTGAGGGACTTGAGCAAAAATCTGATTCAGAGACTAAAAAGGACTGCAGATGCTGTTGGATTCTAACCTCCCTATACTCGAAGTAGATTTTCTAGGGCTACAGAAGACCAATTGGCGCGCTCTCAACGGCGTTGGAAAGTAGACATCCTGGGCTTTCCAGCAATATATAATAGTCCATACTTTGCTCGAGATTTGATGGCCCAAACCGGCGTTCCAAATCAGCTCAAAACTGCCCAGCGTTAAACGCCGGAACTGGCACAAGAATGGGAGTTAAACGCCCAAACTGGCACAAAAGCTGGCGTTTTACTCCAAGATGAGTCTCTACACGAAAATGCTTCAATGCTCAGCCCAAGCACACACCAAGTGGGCCCGAAAGTGGATTTTTATGTCATTTACTCATCTCTGTAAACCCTAGGCTACTAGTTCTCTATAAGTAGGACCTTTTACTATTGTATTTTCATCTTTGGATCTTTAGATCTTTGGATCTTTAGATCTTTTGATCATTTTAGATCTTTTGATCACGTTTTGGAGGCTGGCCGCACGGCCATGCCTAGACCTTGTTCTTATGTATTTTCAACGATGGAGTTTCTACACACCATAGATTAAGGTGTGGAGCTTTGCTGTACCTCGAGTATTAATGCAATTACTATTGTTCTTCTATTCAATTCAACTTGTTCTTGTTCTAAGATATCACTTTTTCTTCAACTTGATAAATGTGATGATCCGTGACACTCATCATCATTCTCACCTATGAACGTGTGCCTGACAACCACCTCTGTTCTACCTTAGATTGAGTGGATATCTCTTGGATCCCTTAATCGGAATCTTCGTGGTATAAGCTAGAATTGATGGCGGCATTCAAGAGAATCCGGAAGGTCTAAACCTTGTCTGTGGTATTCTGAGTAGGATTCAATGATTGAATGACTGTGACGAGCTTCAAACTCGCGATTGTGGGGCGTTAGTGACAGACGCAAAAGAATCACTGGATTCTATTCCGACATGATCGAGAACCGACAGCTGAATAGCCGTGCCGTGACAGGGTGCGTTGAACATTTTCACTGAGAGGACGGGACTGTAGCCATTGACAACGGTGATGCCCAACATACAGCTTGCCATGGAAAGGAGTAAGAAGGATTGGATGAAGACAGTAAGAAAGCAGAGAGACGGAAGGGACAAAGCATCTTCATACACTTATGTGAAATTCTCACCAATGAATTACATAAGTATCTCTATCTTTATCTTTATGTTTTATTCATACATCATCCATAACCATTTGAGTTTGCCTGACTAAGATTTACAAGGTGACCATAGCTTGCTTCATACCAACAATCTCTGTGGGATCGACCCTTACTCGCGTAAGGTTTATTTCTTGGACGACCCAGTACACTTGCTGGTTAGTTGTGCGAAGTTGTGATAAAGAGTTGAGATTACAATTGTGCGTACCATATTGATGGCGCCATTGATGATCACAATTTCGTGCACCAAGTAGGTTCCCAAATTCCCAATATTCAAATAAATTAGAAACATGATACATTCCCTTATTAACCCATGTTCCCACAGTTTCCCCACACTTAGTTGATGCACAATATCTATCTTAAGCTATCTAAAGATTCACTTGGGGTATTTAATTGTTTTTCTGCTTAAGGCTAGTGATGTGGTTATAGAACAGAAGGGGATTAAAAAGCTTAAAGTGGCTAACAAGGGTGACATATAAGGGTAGGCTTATTTGGGATAAGTTAGTTAATAATCAAATATGGCCTCAATCATATGCAAGCATGTAAATACACTAAATAATGGACATATAGACTGGAACAAAATCTAAATTACAATTATAGAGAAGAAAAACACACACGAATAAAATTTTATGGTTAAATAATATAACCATATAAATAAGCTCAAAATCTCACGGGTTATGTGTTCTTTGGCTCAAAAACCATGTTCCAAATACAACTTTAAACAAATTTAATAGAAAAGTTTTAATTTAAATTAGTGAAATTTTTCAAAAATAGAGTCCTAGAAAGAAACTTATTATTTTTCAACCAAGTAGTACTTAAATGCAAACAATCAACTACACATGCAATCTATTATGCAATGCAACAATGAACTAATAAAGAAAATAAGACATTGGTGTTGAGAAGAGAATAATTAACCCATGGAGATCGGTACCGACCTCCCCACACTTAAAGATTGCACCGTCCTCGGTGCATGTTAAGATGTGCAAGTGGACGGGTTGTTTCAACTGATGTTTTTCTCCAAGGATTGTGCAGATGGACTTGTTTGTCTCCACATGAAGAAGCTTTTCCTCTTTTTCCTTCTTCGGTGGCCAGCCTGAAAGAAGAGAAAAAGAAGAATAGGAACCCAAAAACAATGATAGAAAACAAATAAAATATGAGTGGGTAATGCCGAATAATAAGGGTCTCAATTACATCGTAGCTACAACATGCAAGAAAGAAGACAGTAGGAGCAAACGACATATCAATAGTGCACGAATTGCAACAAAAGGGGAAAGTGTTGGTAATGAAAGACAGTGTAAGTTCATGTCAATGCAAAAGGAATACAGGTGTCGTAAAAGATTGACATTGACAGGAAAATAATATCACCCAACATTGGAAAACAAGTCATTAAGCACCAAAATAATATCAGAAAAGATATAACAGTTGAATATGAACAAGTAACACCAATGGAAAGATAATAAATTTAGAAAAGAAAATATAAACATGCATAAAGTTAAAATGAAATGAATAAAAATATGCAAACAAATTAATTAAATAGAATGAAAGATAATAAGTAAGTAAGAAAAGATGAAGGAAAAGTTAGGATTGGGGAAGAAAAGATAGGATTTTTTTGGCGCTGATTTGGATAAGCTGTGCGGCGCAAGTGACGCGGACGCATGGAGCATGCGTTCGCGTGGGGCACGCATACGCGTGACTTGATTTGTGCCATTGGTGTGAGAGTAGCCTCGCGTTCGCGCAACTTTCTGTTTCGTTTGCATATTGCCAAAATTTTGGGTGACGCATTCGCGTGGGTGACGCGATCGCGTGAATGGCCATATTTGCAAAACAATACGGACGCATGGGGCACGCGTTCGCGTGATAGGGCTTGTGCTTCCTACACCATTCCAGCCCTAATCCACCATAACTCTCTGCCATACACCCATTTACGTCGATTTTGCAGGGGCACGCAGTCGCGTGGGTGACGCACACGCGTGGGAGGCTATTTTTCAAAATGACGCGGACGCGTCAGGGACACGTTCGCGTGGGCATGGTTGTGCCTAAGGCACACCTCCAACCACGCTCTCACGTGACTCTCTGTTTCTTTTCTTCCTTGTTTCTAATGCACTAATGACGCGAATGCGTCAGCGACGCCTACGCATCGCGTGCATTTTTCTTTTTTCTTTTTTATTATGCAGTATGCAAATGCAAATGCAGGCTATATGCAGATGACTATGCAGAAATTATGAATGAACACGAATGAAAATAAAATAAAATAAAACTAAGAAAAAAGGAAAAGAATATACCATGGTGGGTTGTCTCCCACCTAACACTTTTAGTTAAAGTCCTTAAGTTGGACATTTGGTGAGCTCCTTGTCATGGTGGCTTGTGCTTGTACTGATCCTTGAATCCCCACTAATGTTTGTAATTCCAATGGCCTCCGGAATCCCAAACTAGGCGCAAAAAGTCTTCAAGAAAGTTAAAGCAAGTGACATGGCCCCAGGAGTATTGATTGCTAGATTGAATTCCGGGGTCCCAAATCTTGCTTTTGCACCCATCTTCTTGTTGATTATCATGATTCCTTCCAGGTGGCAAGCAATTGAAATTCTCACTAAGGCATCCAAACAGCTCCCTAAACCCATTCAATTGAGCTTTACACCAAACCTTGCATTTCAACTTGGAGCATACAACCATGTTGAACCTTGCTTGACAACTCCAACCACTAACCATCTTTCTCTTGCTCTTAATACCACAAAGAACTCTAAGTTGACCATCCGTCTCTAGAAGCCCATATTCAAGTGGGAAAGTAAAGGTTAAGGATAAGAATTTTACCCACTTGAATGTTGTATTGGACGGTAATGGCTTTGGGAGAGGTGTTTCTAATGATCTTGCAAGCTCCACTCCCTTGTGCTCTTCTTTGACATCTTGCACCTCTTTGCAAGCTTCTTCAATATCAATCTCTTTCTCTTGGTAGCTTTCTTCCAATTTAATTTCTTCTTCATTGCTCACCAAGGGCATGGGAGGTTGTGCTTCTTCTCTTTGAATCTCCATCTCTTGATTAACCTCTTCCAAGTCTTCAACCATGATATGACTTGGAGGTTGTATACCCTCCTTAAAATCAATTTCAAATGTCTTTGAAGGAGGCTCTATAACTTGACTTTCCCATGGAGGTTTAGCATCTCCTAAGTCTTCAACCACTTCTTCCTCTTTAACTATTATGGCTTCCTCCACTTGTTCCAATACAAAGCCATGTTCCTCATTGTCCATTGGAGTTTCTACTGTCTCCTTCATGCTACGCTCTTCTATTGATTCTCCACATGTAGCCATTGGAGTATTTTGAGTGTCCGAACGTCGGGAAGCTAATCAATTTACTACCTCGGTTAAGGCAATCACGAATTCTAGTGTATCCCTTTTCATCTTCGCTTGCCCTTGAAGAAGACCACGAAGGATGTCATCCATTGGAGATTGGGGTGGATATAAGGGTTCATTATTTGGGAGGAAGGGTTCATTATAAGAGGGTGGTTCCTCATGATAAGGATGTGGTGGTTCATCACTCTCCATCTTTTCCACTTGTTGCACTACACACTTCAGTTCCTTGTTTTCGAATTGAGAATCTTTAGCCATGAGAGCTCCGTGTGCCATTTGGCTTACCGCTTGGTCCAATTGACGAAAGGTTGCTTGAAATTGATCCACTGTTTCCTTGAGACGATCCCTTGACTCTGGTTCTGCTTGGGTATCATAAGTAGGACCATAAGGCTCTTGGATTGATGGATATGGATGCGGTGTATATGGAGGAGGTGGTTCTTGGAAATAATTGGGTTGGAATTGGGGTGGTTCTATGCATGGCTCATATGGCTCATAGGGTGGTTGATATGGTGGATAAAGGTTGGGGTCATATGGGGGTGTTTGGTGGTAAGGGGTTGTGAGTATGGTGGTTCAAAGCTATGTTGAGGAGGGGGTTCATAGGCGTATGGTGGTGGTTGTTGATAATCAAAAGAGTGCTTGATGCATGGAAACTTGTCTCTCAACAAATCTCCCTTCGACAAGTATACTGAATTGTTGTCAAGTAAAAACTCACAATAGAGTGAGGTCGAATCCCACAAGGATTGATTGATCAAGCAACTTTAGTTGGAAGAATGTGCTAGTTGAGCTGAGCAGAAATTGAGTTGAGAATTGCAGAAATTTAAATGGCGGAAAAGTAAAGTGCAGAAAGTAAATTGCAGAATCTTAAATGGGGATTTGGAGAGACGAACATGAAAATAAATGGCAAAAGGTAAAGAGAATGGGCAATATCAGAAATGGGGAATTCATTGGGCTTAGGAGATGTTGCATTCTCCGGATCAAGTTCATTCTCATCTCTTCCTCAATCATTGCATTCATTGATCTCCTTGGCAATCTTAAGTGATTGGATCCCAATTCCTTGGCAATCCAATCTCTCTAAGCTTGAACAATTGCCCAATTCCTTGATTTAATTGCTCATGGGAAGAGATGAAGTATGGTCACTGATTATACCACATGTATTTCCAAATCAAAGTGTTGGGAGGATTACATGTCACTATATCCGTCCAAACCCCAATTTGGTCCAACATGAGAAAGCAATTCTAGCATGATCTCCTCATCCCTTTTCCAAGGCTCAGAGGAGATCTAATTATGGAGAGTTTCTTTTCCAAGACAAAAAACCAATTGATTTAAGATCGAAAGCTTTCTAGTAAATCAAGAGACAAGAAAGAAGAAGAAGAATGAAAACTATAGTTGATCCATTAAATTATAACAAAGCTCCCTAACCCAATGAAAGGGGTTTAGTTGTTCATAGCTCTGGGAACAGAAAATGATAGAGAAGAGTCCATTCTCCAGTAACTAGAAGTTGCAGAAAAGTAAATTTACAGAGTGTAGTTCTCCAAAATGCCAAGCTTCTCTCTAGTTCAAAATTACTCCTATATATACTACTCTTCTTGATCTTCTAGTTAGTTCTTCAAGTCTTGGATATGGGCCTTTGATCTTGAGTTGAAGAAGTTACAATATTCAGTGGGCTCAGCTTTGCTTGCAGAAAAAGTGTGAGTTAGGCATGGACGTTAGTTAGGATGTTAGTGGTGTTAACGTTAAGTGAAAATGTGGGTTCGAGAGCATTAGTGACGATCACCTTTTTCACTAACGTTCCAAACCAAAATGATCCACGTTAACTTCAACGTTAGTAGCACTAACGTAACCACTAACGTTGCCTCTTGGTCCTTCGCAAACGTTATTGGCATTCACCTTTTCCAACAACGTTGCTATTTGCCTCTTTTTCCCACGTTAGAGTTCACGTTAGTATAACTAATGTGACCCTTAATGTGGGCATGCCTAAGCTTTGAGAGCGTTAGTGACACTGATGAGCGGATAATTTATACGCTTTTTGGCATTGTTTTCAGTATGTTTTTAGTATGTTTGATGTGGTGACAATACTTTTTGTTTTCTGAATGAATGCTTGAACAGTGCATATGTCTTTTGAATTTGTTGATTTAAGAATGTTAAAATTGTTGGCTCTTGAAAGAATGAGGGAAAAGGAGAACTGTTATTGAGGTTCTGAAAAAATCATCAAATTGATTCTTGAAGCAAGAAAATGCAGTGATTCAAAAGAGGAAAAAAGGAGAAATAAAGTTGTGATCCAAGGCAAAAAGAGTGTGCTTAAGAACCCTGGACACCTCTAATTGGGGACTCTAGCAAAGCTGAGTCACAATCTGAAAAGGTTCACCCAAGTATGTGTCTGTGGCATGTATGTATCCAGTGGTAATACTGGAAGACAGAGTGCTTTGGGCCACAGCCAAGACTCATAAAATAGCTATGTTCAAGAATCATTATACTTAACTAGGAGAATCAATAACACTATCTGAGTTCTGAGTTCCTATGGATGCCAATCATTCTGAACTTCAAAGGATAAAGCGAGATGCCAAAACTGTTCGGAAGCAAAAAGCAAATAGTCCCGCTCATCTAATTGGAGCTAAGTTTCTTTGATATTTTGGAGTCTATAGTATATTCTCTTCTTTTTATTCTATTTTGATTTTCAGTTGCTTGGGAACAAGCAACAATTTAAGTTTGGTGTTGTGATGAGCGGATAATTTATACGCTTTTTGGCATTATTTTCAGCATGTTTTTAGTATGTTTTAATTAGTTTTTATTATATTTTTATTAGTTTTTAGTTAAAATTCACTTTTCTGGACTTTACTATGAGTTTGTGTGTTTTTCTATGATTTCAGGTATTTTCTGGCTGAAATTGAGGGTCCTGAGCAAAAATCTGATTCAGAGGCTGAAAAGGACTGCAGATGCTATTGGATTCTGACCTCCCTGCACTCGAAGTGGATTTTCTGGAGCTACAGAAGCCCAATTGGCGCGCTCTCAACGGCGTTGGAAGGTAGACATCCTGGGCTTTCCAGCAATATATAATAGTCTATACTTTGCCCGAGATTTGATGGCCCAAACCGGCGTTGCAAATCAGCTTCAGAATTCCCAGCGTTTAACGCTGGAACTGGCATAAAAATTGGAGTTAAACGCCCAAACTGGCATAAAAGCTGTCGTTTAACTCCAGAAAAAGTCTCTACACATGAAAGCTTCAATGCTCAGCCCAAGCACACACTAAGTGGACCCAGAAGTGGATTTTTACGTCATTTACTCATTTCTGTATACCCTAGGTTACTAGTTCACTATTAATAGGATCTTTTGACATTGTATCTATACCTCATGACACTTTTTACGTTTCTTTGTGTACCTTCTACAGCATGAGTCTCTAAACCCCATGGTTGGGGGTGAGGAGCTCTGCTGTGTCTTGATGGATTAATGCAATTACTACTGTTTTTCATTCAATCATGCTTGCTTCCATTCTAAGATATCACTTGTTCTTAACCCGGATGAATGTGATGATCCGTGACACTCATCATCATTCTCAACTATGAACGTGTGCCTGACAACCACCTCCGTTCTACCTTAGATTGAGTAGATATCTCTTGGATTCTTTAATCAGAATCTTCGTGGTATAAGCTAGAACTGATGGCGGCATTCAAGAGAATCCGGAAGGTCTAAACCTTGTCTGTGGTATTCTGAGTAGGATTCAATGATTGAATGACTGTGACGAGCTTCAAACTCCTGAGGGCTGGGCGTTAGTGACAGACGCAAAAGAATCATTGGATTCTATTCCGGCCTGATTGAGAACCGACAGATGGATAGCCGTGCCGTGACAGGGTGCGTTGAACATTTCCACTGAGAGGATGGGAGGTAGCCACTGACAACGGTGAAACCCTTGCATACAGCTTGCCATGGAAGGAGCCTTGCGTGCTTGAAGAAGAAGACAGTAGGAAAGCAGAGATTCAGAAGATGGAGCATCTTCAAAACCTCAACCTGTTCCCCATTACTGCAAAACAAGTACTTATTTCATGTTCTTTTACTTTTCACAATCAACCCTGATAATTATTGATATCCTGACTAAGATTTACAAGATAACCATAGCTTGCTTCAAGCCGACAATCTCCGTGGGATCGACCCTTACTCACGTAAGGTATTACTTGGACGACCCAGTGCACTTGCTGGTTAGTTGTGCGGGGTTGCAAAAGTGTGATTGCAATTTCGTGCACCAGACACTTACCTTTGTCACTAACGCTCCAAACGCCCCTCCTTCCTACGTTAGAGTTCACGTTAATTGGATTAATGTGACCACTAACGTGATGGTGATTGGCATCTCCAACGTTGGTGACAAAGGTGAGTGTCACTAACGTTGCCTATCATGCTTAGCTTCACATTACTCTTTACGTTAGTGGTCTTAACGTGACCACTAACGTGGGCAATGTTGGCTTAGTCCAACGTTAGTGACAAAGGTTAGTGTCACTAACGTTGGCAATTTCCTCTTCCTCCCATGTTAGAGTTCACGTTAATTGGATTGATGTGACTCTTAATGTGGCTAAGTGTGCCATTTTGAAACGTTAGTGGTATTCACTTTTACCACTAACGTTAGAGCTCCTTTTTTCCTCCACGTTAGCTACCACGTTAATGTAATTAACGTGGCAACTAACGTGCGCTATGATGGCTTCAAAGGCGTTATTGACGATCACTTTTCTCATTAATGCTACAAGCTTATTCCCATTCCACGTTAGTGGTCACATTAATTAGACTAACGTGGCTACTAACGTGGCTCTTCTTTGCTTCCTTTGTCCTGAAATCAGGCAAATAAAGTGCATCAAAGCTCTATTCCAAGTCATGAGATCATGCATTATCCAATTTGTCATTCAATTCTTGCATAATTCTCATGAAATCATGTAAAGTTCACAATGTTTGCTTAAATCAAGATGTAAGTGTATTTTCATCCAAAACTTGCTTATTTACTAAGAAAATGCATGAAACTACCCTAAAACAATAAAGAAAAGGTCAGTGAAATTGGCCAAGATGCCTTGGCATCACAACACCAAACTTAAAGCTTGCTTGTCCCTAAGCAAGTACTGAAACATAGGAAAGATGAATGAAAGAACAAGATAAACAATTCATTATTGTAGAAGTTAAGTTCCTGGTTTATGGAGTTTCATGCATAGCAACTTAGGTTCATTCCTTCACTGGCTTCCAGGTCCTTATCATGCCCTTGAACACTCACTTGATTGCACCCTATGAAACCTCTTATTTATTGATTCTCCCTTCTTTTTCAGGGTTTATTGCATTCTTGTTAGGCTAAGTGCTCTGTGAGAGGGCGACTCTTTAAGATAAGCTTTCAGCCAACACTCCCAAACCAGTTGGTTCAAGGTACTAGGTGTTAAGACACCCCTAAGGACTTACTCCCTCAAGTCTCTTTTCCCCATACATGCACATCACAAGCACATGGTTTGTTAGTTTTTTTCTTGAGACCTTGGTGTCCAGCACCTCTTTGGGTTACTAAGTGCTCTGTAGCAAAGGTTGCTCTTGATAGTGGACTTTCAGCTGATAATCCTGGGTTAGTTAACCCAAGTTACCAAGTGATAAGGCACCCCTGGGAGCTTATTCATCCAAGCATATCCCTTGCACAGAAGCACCACAGACACATCCCTCAATATTCAAACCCTTGGTGCCTAGCCTTATTTCTTATTGTTTTTCTTTCCTTTTCAAACTCTTATTGTTCTTTCTCTTTTCTTATTAGGATCTTGTTGTTTGGTTAGTCTCAATCGGATGTGTTTCAAGCATGTGATTTAGAGCATATAGTTGCCTATATACCTTGTTGGTGAACCAACTTAGCTAATCAATCACCATACCACAAACAATCAGAATTTACTTCACAAGATAAACCCCACTCTTGTTTTTCATAACATTTTCTTTTATATTGACTTAAGGGACAAGCATACATGTAGGCATGATGAAAATGAAAGCTAGGGACTTAGACCCACACACTTAGACCTAAACAATGAAATTTTAAAGGCAGATTTGAAAGTTCCTAAGCTACTTTGGAAGCATGTTCTATTTCATACATGATTTTCCTTATTTAAAACTTGAAAAAGATAGAACGAAGAGGGAACTCGACCACCTTTTACTTATTGGAATGCTCATGCTCTCTCTCTTGTTTGTCTTCTTTGTGTCCACTTGCACTTCCCTGCATCCATGCCATTCTGGCTCTCTTCCAATCTTCTAGTGCCTTATTTACTGATTCATGACTCCTTTCAGCTCTCTTTCATTCCTCTCGTGATCATATCTTGTGATCCCAGGGTGCAATACAGGCAGTTATCTGACTAAGTATCTGAGCCTAGCTTGAGTGTTTACATGATATCTGTTTCGAGGGTTACCTAAAACTGTAGGTCGATCTTGGACGAGATCTTCTGTACTGGTCGGAGCTGTTGTGTCCGACTTGATGATGGTGGCTGGAGCTGCCGTGTCCGACTTATCGGACTTGGTGGTGGTGCTGATCCTTCGTCCCCGAAGGGTGGGGGGTACCTGCAAGGGACTCCGATGCTTAAGTTAGCAAGGGTATTAAGCAGGTTTTTAGTAGAATCAGAGTATGAGTTATACCTGCATGCTCTAGTGTATTTATAATGATGTGGAGTGACCTTTCTGGAGATAAGATAGTTATCTTATCTTATCTTATCTTATCTTTGATTGAGGTCATCTTATCTTCAAGGGGACCACCCTTATCACTATAGGCTTGGGCTGCCTTAGGATTTGGGTCGTGTTCCTCTGTTTGGGCCCTTTATTGGGCTTTCCTGGTAGTTTGGCCGAGCTCTTTGACGAGAGGTCGGATTGTCTTGACCTGAAGAGGTCTGTCACTTTGTCAGTAGAACATCCCGGGTTGGATAGCTCGACCCAGGGTATGAACAGTACCCCTGCTCGAGCTCGGTCTTTCTTTTGAGGTTGAGTCTTTAGTTTTAGGACTTTGATCCTTCTTGGGTGAAACCGAACTCGAGCATTTTGTCGATTTTGTCTTTGTAGAGTTCCTTTTTGAATGCGAAATGTTTCTGTTCCGTTTCCTCTGAAAGTGCACGCTTTTGCATTAGTGTCCTGGCTTTGGGAATGTGCGAGGGTTTTTAATGCCCTCATTAATTGGTTTTTGATGTTCCATTTCCTTTGGCCTTTATTTTGAAATTTACTCTTCAAGAAACAGTTTTCTCTTCTCTTTCTTTTTTGCCGTAACTTCCCCTTTTTTTCTTTTCTCCTTCTGTTTTCGTCTGAAAACTTGCGTTTTTGGGTTTCTCTTATGACGTCGCTTTGGTAATTGTTGACGCTTTTTCTTCGAGGAGTCATCCTTTCATCGCTTCGTCTATCAGCCCATTCAAGTTTTTCTCCTTTCTCCAGGTTAGTTCTGCTTCCTGTTCCCTTATTTCTTTCGTTGCTTTACCTTCGATTTTTGATAAAGCTTTGATTTTTAAATACACGCGGGAAAGTTTGATCCTTTTTGTATCACTGTGCGCCTGCTTCGTTTTATTGTTCGCCGATTTTTTTCTTGCTCTTTGAGATGACCCCTCTGTGTTCTACGGTTCATACTGCTTGTTTTTCTTCTTTTGTGTACTGCATGAACTTGCTTACTTTTCTGGAAGATTACTCCTTTGCAAGTTTGATTAGCTTTCTTGCTGATGAATCCCGTAGAAGAACCTTTTCTTTTGGTGGCTCATTTGATTTTTCTTCGCGTTGTTTTTCTTTTTGTTTTGTTGATAAGCTAAGATTGTGAATTTGGGAGGTAGTTATCTTGATGAACTTCTGGTGGTAATGACTTTCTTTTTTTCTTTTTGGGATGTTGCTTTCCGAGAAAGGGTTTCTCTTTGTCTTTGCTGCGAGTTTTCTGTTGGGACATTAACCTTGTAGATTTTCCTGAATCCTAAATCTTTGTTCCCTGATTGCCTCCAAAAGATGCCCCTGGACCTTTTTGGTGTGGGTCATGGGGTTTCTTTTTGTTGTTTGTACTGTGTTGGACTGTGCTGGCTGAGTTGTTTTGATTTTGTCCGAGATGTTTTGTAATCCACTCTCTTTTTCTTGTTTGTAGGACTAGTTGGCTATGTCTTCTCGCAAAAATATTATAGAGACGTCCTCTAAGGTTCCTGAGGGTATGTCCGATTGGTTGGACTCCCTTCTTTTGATGTGTGTTTCTATGGTCAATGCTAAATTCTATGTGGAGCTTAGGAAACATCACCGTCTTTGTAAGAGTAGAGATCAAGAGAAGAATTATGAGTTGGTGGCACCTGACTCCGAGATGAGGGTTTGCTTCCCTGTCCTGACCCAAGGGGAGCGCCTTTTCTTTTATGCTTATGACTATTTCTTCAGCCAGTTGGACATCACCTTTCCCTTTACTTCGTTTGAGACCGACTTGTTGTGGTCTTGTAATGTAGCTCCGTCCTAGCTTCACCAAAACACCTGGGGCTTTATTAAGATTTTTCAACTTCTTTGTCAAGAATTGAATGTTATCCCTTCTCAAACTCTTTTCCTTTATTTCTTTGTTTTGACTAAGCTTGGAATTTCTTCAAAAAGGAAAGCCTCGTGGGTTTCTTTTAGATCTGCACAAGGACATAATTTTTTTACCATGTATGATGAGTCCTTTAGGGACTTCAAGAATTATTTTTTCAAGGTTCGAGCTGTTGAGGGAGCTCGTCCCTTTTTTCTGGAAGCGAATGGGGAGCCATCCTTCCGTTTACATTGGCAGCAGAATGTAGTAGTATCCCGCTATACGTGGGAGATGCTTGATGAGGTCGAACAGGTCTTTGTGACAGTTTTGGAGGATCTTTGGGTGGAACTTCCTCATTTGGATACCAAAAAATGTTTGGGAGACCCCTCCCTCGTCCAAGATATATTGGGTATTACTTGATATATACTCTTTCTTGTTTCTGCTTTTTTCCCTTTTTCCCAGTCTATAAAACTGTTGTTTTTCATTTTTTCAGAGATGGCCAAGAATAATGATGAGATGAAGGCCTTCAAAAAGGCGAGAAAAGCTACTGCAGCTCAAAACACCTCGGCCCAGGTGGACGGGGAAGGGTCCTCTCAGATTCCATTGAAGCCATCTGTGCCGAGTTCTCTTGGCCCGAGGAGAATGATCTCTACTCCTCGGGTTCGTTTAGTGGATCCTCCACAATCTTCTATTGCTACTGTGGTTTCTTCTTCGGCTGTTCCTCCTCCCAAAAGACCTCGAACCGTCGAACCTTTCAATCTGGATGCCCCGGATTTTGACCCTATTGGCTTTGTCGACCAATAGATTGCACCATATGGTGCCCTCTCCATGGATGATATTTCTCTCCTTCATCACTTAGATTTTATAACTCGAAGCAGCATTAAGATGGCTCATATGGAAGCTGCTCTGTATCGAACTACTCAAAATCTTCCTCTGCATGCTACCAAAGCCTTTATAGAGGAAGCTAAGCGAGAGTGCGATCGAATGAAGGGTCTGAAGAAGGAGCTCAAAGTGGAGGTGACTAAACTGAAGAAGGAGCTGGAAGGAGAGAAGGTCAGCTCTCTTGCCTTGGTGGCCTCTGTGCAGTTGGCTGAGGACACAGCATTGAAGCACAAAGACAACTATGTCACGACTTACTGAGAAGTGATGCGTCTCAGGGAGGAGTTAGAGTCGACCCGGGTTGATTATTCTGAGCTCCAGGGTCACCTTGTACGCAGCGTAACTGCTGCTTATGAGAACTTGAAGGAGCAGGTTCAGGTTCTTGCCTCGGAGGTCGACCTTACTTTATTTAGTTTGGATAATATTGTGAGGGATGGCAAGATCATCCCAGATGATCCTGATGATGACGACGTTGAGCCTCCCTCTGAGCCTGTTGCCAAAGCTTCTGTCGTGTCGGCTTCTTCAACTCCTGCTCGTTCCGAATTAGATCCTGATTGCCAGATATTGAATCGAGATGACGGGACAGTGGATGCAGTACCTCTCCAAACTCGCCCTCCGTCACCCCATGTTGATGCTGCTGAGAAGTCTTCGGGTGTTTAACTGATTTCTATAACTATTTGTGTAGATAGCCCGACTTATGGGCTTTTGAACTCTTTATTTTGCTCACTTTTGGCACTTTTTTAGTTGCTGGTTTAGCAACTTATTTTGATAAACAAAGTAGTTTCCAGGCTTTGGTGGCCTCTGAAGCTGGGTATTATTATAACTTTGTGCGTTTATATCATGTCTGTCTACGGTTGTCTTGGTATCTTCGTAGGCTTTAGGAGTATTGGAATTTTGTCTGACACGATCGGCTTGATTCCTTTGCCTGATGCTGCTTTTAGCAATTCGTTTTGTTTGAACTTTGTTCAAGTCTTTATTAGAAATTATAATGCCAAGGTTGCCGACTTCTTCAACTTGGTTTTTGTCCGAGTTGTTATTTGTAACCCTCTTTTTTGGACCTCATTTAGGTCTCTTTCAGGGGTAGCTTTATGTTTTGGGTTGACTTTCCCATGTCGAGTCCTCCTAAGTTATTTTGTAATCATCTTTCTTGGACCTTGTTCAAAATCTCTTTTAGGGATTACTTCTACAACTTATATACCTTGGGCTGACTTCGTCATGTTGGGCCTTGTCGAGTTACTTGGTAATCCTCTTTCTTGGACCTTGTTCTAGTCTCTTTTAGGGATTATCTTTGTAGCTTTATATTTTGGGCCGACTTCGTCATGTCGGGCCCTGTCGAGTTACTTGGTAATCCTCTTTCTTGGACCTTGTTCAGGTCTCTTTCAGGGATTATGTTTGTAACTTTATATTTTGGGCCGACTTCGTCATGTCGGGCCCTGTCGAGTTACTTGGTAATCCTCTTTCTTGGACCTTGTTCAGGTCTCTTTCAGGGATTATCTTTGTAACTTTATCGTGGGAGTCTGACTTCCTCGTGTCGGGCTCTTCTAAGTTATAGTAATCCTCTTTTATAGGGTTGGCCAAACCTCTTTCCAGGGCTTTACTTATAACTTCAGTTTTGGTGGCTGGTCCGACTTTTTTATGCCGGCCAGTCTTTAAGTTATTTTATAGCAATCCATTTTATTAGGACCTCGTCAGGTCCTTTCTATGGATCACTTTCTATAACTTCTTGCATTATTCTATTTTCATCTTTGCCGATTTTGTAAAGTTTGGGGTTTAACCCTCGTTTGGTTGACCTTTTAATGAATTTAGTTTTCATCTTTGGTCTTTATCATGATCGTGCAGTGAATTTGATTTTCACTACCGGCCGACCTGTAGCTTTATAATCGGACGATGAATGTTTCAGAATAATGCGGCTTAAGCATTTGTAGAAAATCTAAACAGCTTTTATTAAGAGAAAATGCAAATATATACATGCAAGGGGTTAATTTCCTAAGTCAGGTGATTCGTAGGTCTTGGCTTGGCGCCTCGTTAAAAAACCTTTTCAGGAAAAAGAGTGCGCCTTGTCCAAGGTCCTTTATCATCCCTAACTATAGTACCTTCTTTGGTTACAGGTGTGCCATGACCTAGGAAGCTCTCCCCCGTCGAGTTCGGAAAGCCTGTAGTAGCCCTTTCCCAGCACTTCTATGACTCGGTAGGGTCATTTCCAATTTGTTGCCAGCTTTCCTTCTCCAAGTCGAGTTGTTCCAATATCATTTCAGATTAGGATAAGGTCGTTCTCGGCAAAAACTCGATGTACTACCTTTTGGTTGTATCTTGCAGCCATTCATCGTTTTAATGCTTCCTCCCTGATCCGAGCTCTTTCTCGGACTTTTGGGAGTAGGTCGAGTTCTTCCTTTTGAAGTTGGGAATTGGCTTCTTCACTATAGTAGGCCACTCTAGGCAACCCTTCTTCGATCTCCACTGGGATCATTGCCTCCATTCCGTACGCTAATCGGAAGGGTGATTTCTTTGTGGTGAAGTGTAGCGTTGTTCGATATGCCTATAAGACTTGTGGGAGCTCCTTGGCCCAGGCTCCCTTTGCATCTTGTAATCTCCGTTTCAGCCCGGCCAGTATGACTTTGTTGGCAGCTTCTGCTTGTCCATTGGCTTAGGGATGTTCTACGAAAGTGAATTGCTACTTTATATTCAAGTTGGCCGCTAGCTTTCTGAAGCCTGCATCTGTGAACTGGGTACCATTGTCTGTGGTGATGGAGTATGGAACCCCAAACCTTGTGACGATGTTTCTATATAAGAATTTTCGACTTCTTTGAGCAGTGGCATTAGCTAGGAGCTTTGCTTCAATCCACTTTGTGAAGTAGTCTATTCTCACTATGAGGAATTTGACTTGTCCCGATCCTTGAGGAAAGGGTCCGAGAAGGTCGAGTCCCCATTTTGCGAATGGCCTAGGTGAGGTTACGCTGATGAGCGCCTTTGGTGGGGCGATGTGAAAGTTGGCATGTTTCTGACACGATGGACATGTCTTTACGAACTCTGTGGCTTTCTTTTGTAGAGTTGGCCAGTAAAACCCTGTGCGAAGTACTTTTTTGGTGAGTGCTTGTGCTCCTAGATGATTGCCACAAATGCCACTGTGTACTTTATCTAAGACTTCCTTTGTGTTAGAAGTTGGTACGCATTTTAACAAAGATGTTGAAATCCTTCTTTTGTATATAGTATTGTTTATGATAGTGTAGTAATGTGCCTCCCGTTTCAACCTTTTTGCTTTTTTTCTTCTGTGAGGAGTACTTCTGTTTTGAGGTAGTTAATTATGGGAGTCATCCATCCTTGATCCTGACCTATTATGGTCAGGACTTTTTCTTCTTCCGAGATTGATGGATTTTGTAGAATTTCTTGGATGAGGCTTCTATTGTTGCCCCCTAGTTTGGTGCTGGCTAGTTTTGAGAGTGCGTCAGCTTGGGTATTCTATTCTCGGGGTATATGACGGATCTCATATTGTTTGAGTTGTCTGAGCTGTTCCCTGGTTCTATCCAAGTGCTTTTTCATAGTGGGGTCTTTGGCTTGATAACTTCCTGCTATTTGTGAAGTGACTACCTGTGAGTCACTGAAGATGATAAGCTTTTGAGCTCCAACCTCCCTAGCCAGCTTCAAAGCAGCTTACAGTGCCTCATATTCCACTTGGTTGTTTGAGGACGGGAACCCAAATTTGAGGGAGAGTTCGATTTAGGTCCCTTGGTCTTTCAATTATCACACCTGCACCGCTTCCAGCTTTGTTTGAGGACCCGTCCATGTAGAGATTCTATTCTATGGAGGTTTCCGGTGTATTTGTAAATTCTATAATGAAGTCGGCCAGGTATTGTGATTTGATGGCTGTCCAAGCTTCGTATTGAAGATCGAATTCATACAACTCAACTGCCCATTGCAAGATTCTGCCTACCAGGTCCGTTTTCTATAAGATCCCTTTTATGGGCTGGTTGGTCCGGACCCTGATGGTGTGGGCTTGGAAGTATAGGCGAAGTCACCGAGATGTTAGTATGAGAGCGTAGGCAAACTTCTCTATTTTTTGGTAGTTTAGCTCGGCTCCCTGTAGCGCTTTACTGATGAAGTATACGGGTTGTTGCCCGTTGTCGTCTTCTCGGACTAGTGCTGAGGCTACTGCCCGACTTCCTACTGCGAGGTACAATATGACTAGTTCTCCTTCCCGTGGCCGAGTTAGGATAGGTGGCTGTCCCAGGAACCTTTTGAAATCTTGGAAGGCTTGCTCGCACTCCGTTGTCCATTCAAACTTCTTTCCCTTCCTTAGAGTGGTGTAGAAGGGGAGAGATCTTATTGCCGATCCGGCTAGAAATCTGGACAAGGCTGCCAACCTTCTGTTGAGTTATTGTACCTCTTTGACACAAGTTGGACTCTTCATGTCGAATATGGTCCGACATTTATCCGGGTTTACCTCGACTCCTCTCTGTGTGAGCATAAAACCCAGGAATTTGCCATCTTCTACTGTGAAGGTGCATTTTGCGGGATTGAGTCGCATGCCATGCCGTCTTATAGGGTCGAACACTTGGGTTAGGTTAGACAATAGCATATTTTCTTTTTGTGTCTTTATTAGCATGTCGTCTATGTAGACCTCCATGAATTTTCCGATGTGATCTGAAAAGACCTTATTCATTAATCTCTGATAAGTAGCTCTCACATTTTTAAGACCGAAAGGCATGACGACATAGCATTAGTTTGCTTTTGAGGTTAAGAAGGAATTTATATTCGGAGGAGGCATCGACTAGTGCGTCGATACTTGGGAGTGGATAAGGATCTTTTGGGCAGGCTTTGTTGAGGTCGGTGTAGTCAGTGCACATTCGACACTTTCCGTTTGATTTTTTTACCAAGACGATGTCAGCAAGCCATAGTGGGTATTTGACTTCTCTTATGAATCCTGCCTCGAGTAGAGCTTGTACCTGCTCTTCCACAGCTTGAGAGTGTTCTGGTGCGAGCTTTCTATGCCTCTGCTGTACTGGCCGAGATCCTGGGTAGACTGCTAGCTTGTGGCACATTAACTTGGGATCTATGCCTGGAATGTCTGCGGCCTTTCACCCAAGAGGTCAACGTTATCTCGTAAGAACTGTATGAGTGACTCTTTTAGGTCTCCTTTTAGGATTGTACCGATATTGGTCATTTGGTCCGAGGTGTCCCCGATCTGGACTTTCTCTATTTCACCTTCAGGTTGCGGGCGGAGTTCTTCCCGCCTCTGAACTCCACTGAGTTCGATTGTGTGGAATTTTTCTCCTCTGCCTCTGAGGTTTAGACTTTCATGGTAACATCGGCATTCCGTCTTCTGGTCTGCCTTTATTGTGGCTATCCCCTCTGTAGTTGGGAATTTCATGCATAGATGCGGGGTCAAGACTATTGCGCCGAGCTGATTCAATGTTGTCTGACCTATTAAGGCGTTGTAGGCTAAACTTACGTCGACCACGATGTAATCTATCTTGAGTGTTCTTGACTGGTTTCCTTTTCTGAAGGTCGTGTGTAGCGAGATGTATCCAAGCGGTTGAACCGAGGTGTCTCCTAGTCCAAACAGATTGTTTGGATATGCTCTCAGTTCTTTTTTCTTCCAAGCCGAGTTTATCGAAGGCAGTTTTGAACAGAATGTCGGCGGAGCTCCCTTTGTCTATCAGTGTACGGTAGAGATTTGCGTTTGCCAGTATAATAGTGATGACCATGGGGTCGTCGTATCCTGAGATGATACCAGATGCGTCTTCTTTGGTGAAAGTAATTGCGGGGATGTCGGGTGCTTCCTCTTTCCCTTCAACATGGTATATGTTCATACCCTGGGTCGAGCTATCCGACCCAGGATGATTAGAGATAAAGCGATCGACCTCTTCAGGTCCGACTAGCCAACCTCTTCTCAAAAGAGTTCGGCCGAATCGACAGGAGAGCCCAGTAAAGGGCCCAAACAGAGGAACACGACCCAAATCCAAGGGCAACCCAAGCCTATAGAGATAAAGGCGGTTCCATTGAAGATACGCTGACCTCAGCTCAAAGATAAAAGATAAGATAAGATAACTAACTTATCTTATCCAAAAGGTCACATCTCATCATTATAAATACGCTGGAGCACCCAGGTACAACTCATACTCTGATTCCACTCAATACCTGCTTAATACCCTTGCTAACTTAAGCATCGGAGTCCTTTGCAGGTACCCCCCACTCTTCGGTGATAAAGGATCAGCAGCATTCTCAATTCCACAAGTCAAACACACCAGCTCCAGCCGCTATTCACCAGCCGGACACATCAGTTCTGACCAGCACAGAAGGTCTCGTCCGAGAATGACCTACAGTTTCAGGTAACCCTCGGAACATTGGCGCCGTTACCGGGGAACCTGGAAGTCATCCCACCACCATGGCGGACGACCATGACAACGACCACGATTCAGGTCTGGAGGATCGGACACCGCACAAAAACGCGGATGTCACGCTACAAAACACTCCGGAAACCAACAAAGACAAAGACTCACTAAATTCAGGGGCAATAGAAGCGCTCCTGGATCGCCTAAAACAACTGGAAAAAGAAACCCAACAACAACGGGAAATTGGAAGAGATCTCCAAAGAGAGGTGCGGCGACGTCGGGAGTTGGAAGAAAAACTACAGCAATTGGAAGCCGATCTCAAATCAAAAGCCCCCCGGGCTAATCTCGAGGAAAATTCACGCAAAGAGCAAGACCCGTTCACCAGGGAAATCATGACTTTAAACTCCCGGACATGACCCTGTATGATGGCACCACGGATCCCAACCACCACCTCAGCAACTTCAGAAGTAGAATGTACCTCACTGACGCCCCAGATGCTGTTCGCTGCAAGGCTTTTCCAACAACTCTCACAAAGACAGCGATCCGATGGTTCGACAACCTAGCCCCGAAGTCCATCTCAAGCTTTGATGAGTTAGCTAAAAAATTCCTAGCCAGATTTTCCATTCAGAAAGATAAAGCCAAGCACGCCCCCAGTTTACTAGGGATCAAACAAGTAGATCGGGAGAGCCTCCACAACTACATGGAGAGATTCAACAAAACATGCATGGACATACAAAGTTTACCAATGGAGGCCACCATCATGGGACTCATCAATAGCCTACAAGAGGGACCTTTCAGCCAATCTATATCAAAAAAGTACCCGACCTCCTTAGACGAAGTGCAGGAGGGGCAGAAAAGTATATCAACATGGAGGAAAACGCTCGGTTAGGAGAAACCTCAAAATCGGGGGCCTCCTACCGAGATAAAGACAAGGAATCCAAAAGAAAAGAGGATCAACAAGGGCAGAAGATCAAAAAATACCATAACTACACCCCTCTCAGGGCATCCCTGGTCGAGATATACAAAGAAGTTTGCCATACAGAAAAAATTCCCCCAGCACGGCCACTCAAAGGCAAAAGGGGAGGAGGAAACCGAAAGGAATATTGTGAATACCATCGAATCCGAGGACACTCCACAAACGAATGCTTCGACCTAAAAACATCATAGAAAAATTGGTGAGAGAAGGAAAATTAGATCGATTCCTGGCCACCCGAGAGGATGATCAAAGAAAGAGACGAAGGGATGAAGATACCGAACGAACAGAACGATCACCTCGGACACCAGAAAGACATGTCCACATGATACACGGCGGATTCAGAGCAAGTGGGATCTCCAAATCCTCTCGCAAAGGATATCTCAAAGAAGTATATCATGTCGAAGGAGAGGAGAAAGCACTCAACATGCCGGTAATTACATTCACTAAAGAAGACGCATCTGGCATCATCACAGGACACGATGATTCGATGGTTATCACCATCATATTGGCAAACGCCAACCTACACCGCACTTTAATAGACCAAGGGAGTTCTGCCGACATCTTATTCAAAACAGCCTTTGATAAACTCGGCTTGGAAGAAAAAGAACTTAAAGCATATCCGAACAGCCTGTTTGGGCTAGGAGATACCCCGGTTTGACCACTCGGATAGATACCACTACATACAACCTTCGGAAAAGGGGACCAATCCAGGACCCTCAGAATAGACTACATCGTAGTGACGTAAGTTCAGCTTACAACACTCTCATAGGGCGAACAACACTCAACCAACTCGGCGCAGTAGTCTTAACCCCACACTTATGTATGAAGTTCCCGACTCCAAAAGGGATAGCCACGATAAAAGCAGACCAGAAGACGACACGTCGCTGTTATAATGAAAGCCTAAATCTCAGAGGCAAAGGAGAAGAGTTCCACACAATCGAGCTGGGCGGAGTTCTCCGACGAGAAGAACTTCGTCCCCAGCCAGAAGGCGAGATAGAAAAGATTCAGATCGGGGACACCTCGGAAAAAACAACCAATATCGGCACAATCCTAAAAGAGAATTATTAATACAATTCTTGTGAGATAACGTCGATCTCTTCGCGTGAAAAGCTGCAGACATACCAGGCATAGACCCTAAGCTAATGAGTCATAAGTTGGCAGTTTATCCAGGATCTCGATCGGTGCAGCAGAGACGAAGAAAACTTGGGCCAGAGCGATCCCAAGCTGTGGACGAACAAGTACAGGCACTACTGGAAGCCGGATTCATAAGAGAAGTCAAATACCCGTTATGGCTAGCCAATGTTGTTTTGGTGAAAAAATCAAATGGGAAGTGGTGAATGTGCACCGATTACACCGATCTCAACAAAGCTTGTCCAAAAGATCCATACCCACTCCCAAGTATTGACGCTCTAGTAAATGCTTCCTCCGGATACAAATATTTCTCGTTTATGGACGCATACTCGGGGTACAATCAAATCCCCATGTATCCACCAGATCAAAAAAAGACCTCATTCCTAAGACCAAAAGCAAACTACTGCTACATCGTGATGCCTTTCGGTCTTAAGAACGCAGGAGCTACTTACCAAAGGCTAATGAATAAAGTCTTCTCAGATCACATCAGAAAGATCATGGAAGTCTACGTGGACGACATGCTAATTAAAACAAAAAGTGAAGAGACATTATTGTCTGACCTAGCCTAAGTGTTCGACACCATCAGGAAGCATGATATGCGACTCAATCCAGCAAAATGCACATTTACGGTAGAAGCAGGCAAATTCTTAGGTTTTATGCTCACACAAAGAGGAATTGAAGCAAATCCAGATAAATGCCAGGCCATACTCAACATGAAGAGCCCAACCTACGTCAAAGAAGTACAGCAACTCAACGGGAGATTGGCTGCCCTATCCCGATTCTTAGCAGGAGCCGTGATAAGATCCCTCCTCTTCTATGCTACTTTAAGAAAGGGGAAACAGTTTGAATGGACGACAGAATGCGAGCAAGCCTTCCAAGACTTTAAGAAGTTCTTAGGACAACCACCTATCCTATCCCGACCATGAGAAGGAGAACCACTCATATTATATCTCGCAGTAGAAAGCAAGGCAGTAGCGTCAGCACTGGTCAGAGAAGACGAAAACGGACAACAACCCGTCTACTTCATTAGCAAAGCACTACAGGGATCCGAGCTGAACTATCAGAAAATAGAAAAATTTGCGTACACTCTCGTTCTAACATCTCGACGACTCCTCCCTTACTTCCAGGCCCACACCATTAAAGTTCGAACTAACCAGCCCTTAAAAGGAATATTGCAGAAGACAGATTTAGCAGGCAGAATTCTACAATAGGCAATCGAGTTGTCCGAGTTTAACCTCCAATATGAAGCTCGGACAACCATCAAATCATAATACCTGGCCGACTTTATCGCAGAATTCACAGATGCCCTAGAAACCCCCATAGAGTGGAATCTCTATATGGACGGTTCTTCAAATAAAACGGGAAGCGGCGCATGAGTGATAATAGAAAGCAATCAGGGAACCCAAGTTGAGCTCTCCCTCAAGTTCGGATTCCCGGCTTCAAATAACCAGGCGGAATACGAAGCACTGCTAGCTGGTTTGAAACTGGCTGAAGAGGTGGGAGCTCAAAAACTTAACATTTACAGCGATTCGCAAGTGGTCACATCACAAATAACAGGGAGTTACCAAGCCAAAGATCCCACCATGAAAAAGTACTTGGATAAGACCAAGGAACAGCTCAGACAAATCGGAGAATACAAGATCTGCCACATACCCCGTGAGCAAAATGCCCGAGCTGACGCACTCTCAAAACTAGCCAGCACCAAACCAGGGGGCAACAATAGAAGCCTCATCCAGGAAAAGTTATAGAACCCATCAATCTCGGAAGCAGAAAAGTCCTAACCATAACAGGCCAGGACCAAGGATAGATGATCCCCATAATCAACTACCTCAAAACAGGAACGTTCCCCACAGAAGAAAAGAAAGCAAAGAGGATAAAAAGGGAGGCACAATACTACATCATTATAAACAACATCCTATACAAAAGAGGGATCTCAGTACCATTACTAAAATGTGTGCCGACCTCCCACACCAGGGAAGTGTTAGAAGAGGTACACGGCGGCATTTGTGGCAATCATCTCGGAGCACGGGCTCTCGCCAAAAAGATACTTCAGGCAGGGTTTTATTGGCCAACCTTACAGAAAGAATCTACAGAATTTGTAAAGACATGTCCACCATGTCAGAAACATGCCAACTTCCACATCGCCCCGCCAGAAGAACTCATTAGCGTGACTTCGCCTTGGCCATTCGCAAAATGGGGACTCGACCTTCTCGGTCCTGATGACATGTCATCATATACCTATTTTTCTATGCTTTTTCATACAAGAAATTGATGAATTGTGCTTAAATATTGAATGCTTTTGTACTTAAATGATATATTTTCTTGATATTTTAATTTTATAAATCTTATAGAAAATAAGAAGAAAAAGAAGCAAAGAAGCACAAAAAAAGGAGAAAAAAAGAGCTTTGGGGTATACTTTGAAGTTGGGGTACACTTTGGAGCCTTAGGCCACGCTTTTAAAAGCGTGGCCCATGACCAAATCATGGAAGGAAGCAGCCAGCACGCACACTGCCCTGCCCTTGCAGAATCGTGATGCACATTGAGGTTGGAAGCAAGAATTTCGCTAAGGTAAAATCTGGGCGCTCACAGCATGACCATGCCTTCTTCAAAGGGCTATAACTTGAGCTACAGATATCCAATTGATGTGCTTCCAGTTGCGTTGGAAAGCTGACATTCAGAGCTTTCCAACGATATATAGCAATCCATATTTGGCGTACAATTCAGGCAGGAACGAAAGGCATCTTTAAGGGCCATGAGGAAGCAAGAAACTAGGCCTTACTTCGGTGCCAAGAAAACAAGGAAAAGAAGTAGCGTGTGCATCGGCCAAGTCTCGAACACGGGACTTCAATTTGGAAACACTGCCCTGCCCTCCGCGAGGGCAGGGCAGGATTTTGTTATGGCACGGCCAGCGCACCATTCTGGCGCACCAAGGAACAATTCGGCAGCACCAGCAGCGCGCACAGGCACCAAACTGGCGCACCAGAATTTTCTGCCCTGCCCTCCGCGAGGGCAGGGCAGCATCCTACAGCACACACCAACGCACCACGCTCGCACCAAGGCTGCACGCATCAATTTTCTGCCCTGCCCTCCACAAGGGCAGGGCAGCCTCCTGGGAGCAACATATGGGCCAAAATTCAATTTAATTCAATTCCTCACCAAATTGAATCAAAGCCAACCAAACCCATTTCTCCTCAAATCCAAAGCAAGCAAAGCCTACATCATCACTCAAAGGCACATGGATCAATTAAATTAGGATTTTCATTTTTGTAATTTGTTTTAATTTCATTTTTATTTTTTATTTTGTAAAGCCTATATAAAGGCATCAATTAGAGCTCGGAAAAGGGGGGCTCCATTAGAAAGCTCTCTTAGTTTTCATTCTTGCTTTGGATCTTGGGTGAAGAATTGAAGAACTTCTGTTTCAATCTCACCTTGAGATCTCTTCTTTAATCTTCTGCATAATTGAATTCTACTTTCTGTTCATATCTTCTTCTTCTGCGATTCTGCAATTTGCTTTCCTTTATTTCTTTTGCAATTGTTCTTGTTGGATCAAGGAAGGATTTGAGATCTAGACTTGTTATCTAGTCTCCTCCACTCCTGAGATCTTCAATCACTTTTAATTTGCTGCAACTTAAGCATTGCTTTTCTGTTCTAAATTCTTCAAGGCATTTTTACTTTTCTGTTAAGATCTAGTTCCATTGAATCAATTCTCTACTCTTCTACTTGTTGCAATTTATTTTTCTTTGATTAATTTCTGCAATCCCACATCCCTGACCCATTTAAGATTCAAGCAATTTACATTTCTTGTCATTTAAGTTTCTGCAATTTACATTGCTTGTTCTTTAAGCTTCCTGCCTATTTACATTCTGCACTTTAAGTTCATTGCTATTTACATTTTGCTGCCACAATTCTCACTTAAATGTTAGCTTGACTAAACTAATCACCCACTAAAGTTGCTTGATCCATCAATCCTTGTGGGATCGACCTCACTCTTGTGAGTTATTATTACTTGATGCGACCCGGTACACTTGCCGGTTGGATTTGTGTGTTGGAAATTCATTTTTCCACAAAAACACCATCAAGTTTTTGGCGCCGTTGCCGGGGATTGATTAGATCAACAATGATTAAGTGGGTGAGAAGTCTAGATCAAGCATTTTCTTTATTTTTGTTTTCTGTTTTAGATTGAAACCAAGGTGTTTGAGTTATTGCCTCACTAAGAAATTCTATCTCTGTGACATGAATTTCAAATTTCATTGATGTTTACAAAATACAAATGGAGTTCAACTCATCTTATGGTCAAACAAAATTTTATGGGATATCATCCACCATCACCAATATCTAATGATGGCTGGGAATATCACCAAGAAAATACACATTCTGAGCACTCCAACTCATGGAGATTTGCTTCAGAAAAACAAGATGAGCAAGAGAACCATATGGGATATTTCCTTCCACCACAAAATGATGCAAGTCATGATTCTAATGGTGGCTGGGAAGGGAATTCTAATGCTCCATATGATATTCATCCAAAGATATCATCACTTGACCATGCTTCAACAGAAAGCCTCTTTCAAAACTCACCACCCACACAAACTTCCATGAACCAAAGCCTCTCAAAGCTTGAGACCATGTTTGAAAAATATGAGAGGGAGGCACAGATATCGTGGAACGAGCAAGAAAATTTATTCAAAAACATGGAAATAATGTTAGCTCAAGTGGTGAGTGCAACAAGGAAAGAGGAAGGGCAAGATGAGGAAGCCTCTGTGTCAAGTAAAATTTCAATGAAAAAAGAGGTGGTGGAAATATTTGAACCTGAAAATGCACTTGAGATGACAAAAGAACCTGAACACTCACAACCTCCTCAAACTCCCCTGGACCAAAGATGCTCAACACTGATCGAAAAATATGAAGAGGAGATGAAGAAAGCTTGGGAAGATCAACAAACCTCCTCCATGAAAGAGCTATTAAAGCAAATGTTGAGTGTAAAAGAGGAAGTGGAAGAACAAGCTAGTGAGGAGGATACTCAAGAGAAGTCAAACTCAAGTGAAGCAGAGAAGTACATAGAAGAAAAACTCATGGAACCACCAATGCAAAAAGCCCTGGATGAATACAAAACTCCAATAATCACACAGCAAACAAGTCTTGAATTCAAAGAAGTGAAGGCAACTAACAAGAGCACCAATTCTGTCCCTAATCCAGCAAGCAAGATCAATCAAGCCATTTGCAAAAGGAAGCTTGCTGAGGAAAGGCCAAGGCAAGGGACAGTAGCTAAACCTTCTCCCCATTTGAGGTCATTCCTCTTAACAAACTGGAAGAAGAGGAAGAAAGTGAAGAACAACATGTCAAGCTAATGACACTAAAAGAGCACTTGTTGGGAGGTAACCCAACCGTAGGTAACATTTCTTCTCTGCTTTGTTTTCGTTCTTTACTTTGTTTAAAATCAATAAATGGGCATATGGTTACATTCTAAGTTTGGTGTTGTCTTGCAACAACTTGTTTTCAATCTTTTTGGATGATTGCATCAAATCAAAAATAGAAGTGACACACTAAGATTCTAAGTTTGGTGTGCCACTTAATTCTCTATGCAATTCATTAAGCAACACCACTTGTCTGTATAATCATAAGGCCTTTGCAGTGTTGTTTTTCTTTTGGTTTGACACTTTATTATTCTGTTTACTTTAGTTATTTCTTTATTTTTAATACTTCCACTTATTTTGCTTCTTAACTGTTTTTGTTAATACATCACCAAGAGATCCTTATTCATGACATATTCTTGGCTTGGTGATTGTATTTAACATATAACAGTTTCTTTTGTTTAGTTTTAATTCAAATAAATTGACATATGATCGTATTCTAAGTTTGGTGTTGCTATGCAACAAAATTTGGTTCCAATCCTTACAAGATACTTGCATCAATTCCAAGTGAAAGTGTCACACTAAGCTTGGTGTGCCACTTATATTTTTTTATGCAATGTATCATGCACACCATCTTATGTTTGCAATCATAGTGTTTTTATTTCTCCTTGCCTTGATTGTTATCTTTCATTTTGCTTGCTTAAAACACATGTGCTACTAACATTTCATTGTGTAAGACATTCATGATCCATCTTAGCCCCATAGCCATTGTTCCAATTATTGCTTGAGGATGAACAAGCATTCTGAGTTTGGTATGGGAAGGAGGAAAATGGGAGGAAAATGACAACAATAGAGAAGATGAACTACAAGGTTGTAAAGTTCCTTTTCCTCTCATTTGTTTCATAAACTGCATGATTGTCTTTACCTTCTCTGTTTACATGTGTGTATGAATAAAGCATAGCTTGAATCTTGATTTGTAACATGTTGCTGTGGCATTATAACTACCAACTTGAGCTTTGTGAATTCAAAAGCAATAAAGCATCATGATCATAAACAAACAAGGAATTAAAGAAGATTTTAGCATGTGCATACAAGTATTGGAAAGCTAGTATGATTAATTGTTGCTCAATTGCATTGGATTTTATTTAATTGAAGTTTCTCATCTAGTACATTTTGTGAAATCTTTTAAAAATCATGAAAACCTTGAAAAAAAAAGCAAAAAAGGGCAAGAAAAGAAAAAGGGAAAGAATGAGAAAGCTGAAGGCTCTGAGTACCAATGGCAATTTATTTGCTAAGTGCTTGTGGTGTTTATGTATCAAGCCAAATGCTTGAAAACAAAACACTTAGAAGTCAAGGCTAGGCTCAAGTGCAAAAGCACTCCCTCAAAGCTCAAGGTTCTGAGCATCAATGATTAGAGAGTCAAGAAAAGAAAAGAAAAATGAGCTTAATGAAGTCCTCTAATTAAATGCTTGTGGTGCTTATGTATCAAGTGGTAATACTTGAAAACAAAGCATTTAGAAGTCGTAGCTTTGTTATTAACTCATGGGGCAAAGCACCCAAAAGGAGAAAAAAAAATCAAAAGCTTGTTTCAAGGAAGAATTATAAGAAAAAGATTTCATAAAATAAGCTAGATAGAAGCATCAATCATTTACATCTCTTTTGTAATTGTAGCATGCATAGAAAACTAGCTTGCCATGAACATTGAGTTGCTATTCTTCTTACCTTAGATTGTCAATCTTTATTGCATGATTCTTTTCTTGCTTGGGGACAAGCAAGGTTTAAGTTTGGTGTTGTGATGACATGTCATCATATACCTATTTTTCTATGCTTTTTCATACAAGAAATTGATGAATTGTGCTTAAATATTGAATGCTTTTGTACTTAAATGATATATTTTCTTGATATTTTAATTTTATAAATCTTATAGAAAATAAGAAGAAAAAGAAGCAAAGAAGCACAAAAAAGGAGAAAAAAAGAGCTTTGGGGTATACTTTGAAGTTGGGGTACACTTTGGAGCCTTAGGCCACGCTTTTAAAAGCGTGGCCCATGACCAAATCAAGGAAGGAAGCAGCCAGCACACACACTGCCCTGCCCTTGCCAAGGGCAGGGCAGAATCGTGATGTACATTGAGGTTGGAAGCAAGAATTTCGCTAAGGTAAAATCTGGGCGCTCACAGCATGACCATGCCTCCTTCAAAGGGCTATAACTTGAGCTACAGACGTCCAATTGATGTGCTTCTAGTTGCGTTGGAAAGCTGACATTCAGAGCTTTCCAACGATATATAGCAATCCATATTTGGCGTATAATTCAGGCAGGAACGAAAGGCATCTTTAAGGGCCATGAGGAAGCAAGAAACTAGGCCTTACTTTGGTGCCAAGAAAACAAGGAAAAGAAGTAGCGTGTGCATCAGCCAAGTCTCGAACACGGGACTTCAATTTGGAAACACTGCCCTGCCCTCTGCGAGGGCAGGGTAGGATTTTGTTATGGCACGGCCAGCGCACCATTCTGGCGCACCAAGGAACAATTCGACAGCACCAGCAGCGCGCACAGGCACCAAACTGGTGCACCAGAATTTTCTGCCCTGCCCTCCGCGAGGGCAGGGCAGCATCCTGCAGCACACACCAATGCACCACGCTCGCACCAAGGCTGCACGCATCAATTTTCTGCCCTGCCCTCCACAAGGGCAGGGCAGCCTCCTAGGAGCAACATATGGGCCAAAATTCAATTTAATTCAATTCCTCACCAAATTGAATCAAAGCCAACCAAACCCATTTCTCCTCAAATCCAAAGCAAGCAAAGCCCACATCATCACTCAAAGGCACATGGATCAATCAAATTAGGATTTTCATTTTTGTAATTTGTTTTAATTTCATTTTCATTTTTTATTTTGTAAAGCCTATATAAAGGCATCAATTAGAGCTCGGAAAGGGGGGCTCCATTAGAACGCTCTCTTAGTTTTCATTCTTGCTTTAGATCTTGGGTGAAGAATTGAAGAACTTCTGTTTCAATCTCACCTTGAGATCTCTTCTTTAATCTTCTGCATAATTGAATTCTACTTTCTGTTCATATCTTCTTCTTCTGCGATTCTGCAATTTGCTTTCCTTTATTTCTTTTGCAATTGTTCTTGTTGGATCAAGGAAGGATTTGAGATCTAGACTTGTTATCTAGTCTCCTCCACTCCTGAGATCTTCAATCACTTTTAATTTGTTGCAACTTAAGCATTGCTTTTCTGTTCTAAATTCTTCAAGGCATTTTTACTTTTCTGTTAAGATCTAGTTCCATTGAATCAATTCTCTACTCTTCTACTTGTTGCAATTTATTTTTCCTTGATTAATTTCTGCAATCCCACATCCCTGACCCATTTAAGATTCAAGCAATTTACATTTCTTGTCATTTAAGTTTCTGCAATTTACATTGCTTGTTCTTTAAGCTTCCTGCCTATTTACATTCTGCACTTTAAGTTCATTGCTATTTACATTTTGCTGCCACAATTCTCACTTAAATGTTAGCTTGACTAAACTAATCACCCACTAAAGTTGCTTGATCCATCAATCCCTGTGGGATCGACCTCACTCTTGTGAGTTATTATTACTTGATGCGACCCGGTACACTTGCCGGTTGGATTTGTGTGTTGGAAATTCATTTTTCCACAAAAACACCATCAGGTCCCTTTCCCCAGTGATCAGGGCAAGTTAAATTCCTCATAGTAGGGGTAGATTACTTTATAAAATGGATCGAGGCAGAACCCCTAGCCAATGCCACCGCCCAAAGAAGCCGAAAATTCTTATATAGAAATATTGTCACGAGGTTCGGAGTCCCATATTCAATAACCACAGACAATGGAACCCAGTTCACAGACGCAGGCTTCAGAAAATTAGTAGCCGACTTGAATATAAAGCACCAGTACACCTCTGTCGAACATCCACAAGCCAATGGACAGGTCGAAGCCGCCAACAAAGTCATATTGGCAGGGTTAAAACGAAGACTGGAAGATGCAAAGGGAGCCTGGGTAGAGGAGCTTCCACAGGTTCTATGGGCATATCGAACGACGCCAAATTCCACCACAAAGGAATCCCCTTTCCGATTAACATACAGAATGGAGGCAATGATTCCAGTAGAAATTGAAGAAGGATCGCATAGAGTAGTCCATTATAATGATGGAGCAAACTCCCAACTTCAGAGGGAAGAACTCGACCTACTACCTGAAATCCAGGAAAGAGCCCGGATCAGAGAAGAAGCTCTAAAACGTCGAATGGCTTCCAGATATAATCAAAAAGTAGTACCAAGAAGTTTCGCTGAGAACGATCTCATCTTAATCTGAAATGACATTGGAACAACTCGGCCCAGAGAAGGGAAGCTAGTAGCAAACTGGAAAGGACCCTACCGAGTCATAGAAGTACTTGGGAAGGGCTACTACCGACTGTCCGAACTCGATGGACGAGAGCTTCCCAGATCATGGCACGCCTGCAACCTAAGAAGGAACTACAGCTAGAAAAGACAACGGATCTCACTAGTGGATGTGCTCTTTTTCCTGAAAAGGTTTTTTAATGAGGCACCATGTTGAGATCTAGGTCATGCCCGACTTAAAGGGATAAGAAAATTCCCACATGTATATATTTGGATTTTTTCTTTGAATAAAGTTTATTTAGATATTCTACAAAGAATCCAAGACGCATTAATCTGAAGTATTCATCGTCCGATTATAAAGCGACAGGTCGGCAAAAAGTGAAAAACAATTTCACTGCACGACCACGATAAAGACAAATCGTCTGATAAAGGTGAAAACGCGATTCACCCAAAGGACGATCTAAAGATGCCAACCACTTTCTACAAATCGGCGAAGGTTAACACAGAATAATGTAAGAAGTTATCAAAAGCAATCCAAAAAAGAACCTGACGAGGTCTTACAGATCGCTAAAATAATAACTTAAAGACTGGTCGAACGTTAAGAAGTCGAACCAAGTCAACCCAAGTTATAAGTAAACCCTGAAAAGAGGTCTGGCCAACCCTATTAAAGAGGATTACTTTAACTTAGAAGGGCCTGACATAACAAAGTCAGCCCAAAACAAAAAGTTATACAAGTAGTCCCTGAAAGTGATCTAACAAAGATCCAAGAAAGAGGACTACAAAAAATAACTTAAAGGAGACCGACATAACCAAGTCGGACTCCTACCACTAAAAAGTTATACAAGTAGTCCCTGAAAGAGATCTGACAAAGATCCAAGAAGAGGACTACAAAAAATAACTTAAAGGAGACCGACATAACCAAGTCGGACTCCTACCACTAAAAAGTTATACAAGTAGTCCCTGAAAGAGATCTGACAAAGATCCAAGAAAGAGGACTACAAAAAATAACTTAAAGGAGATCGACATAACCAAATCAGACTCCTACTACTAAAAAGTTATCAAAGTAATCCCTAAAAGAGACCTGACAAAGGTCCAAAAAAGAGGATTACAAAAATAACTTAGAAGAGGACCAACGCAATGGAATCGGTCATAAATACAGAAAACCGAGAAACAAGTTGGACCTATACAATCACAGCCTCAAAGGTTCCGAGATATAAGCAATAAAACGAAATAATCCAAGGAGGTCGAGCTACAAGGTTCCAGCATTATCAGAAAGCATAAGAGAAAACAAGACAAAAACCTTCATATAATCCACAAAGTTATAAAGCCTCGGCGGCCATCAACACCTGCTAAAGATAGCGAGCTACTTTTTGTTTTTCAAAATAAAGTTACTAAAACAAGCAACTAGAAACCGTCAGCAAAACAAAAAAAGTTTTAAAAAAAGCCCACAAGCCAGGCCAACTACATAAATATCTAGAAAGAGATCAGCAAGCATCAGGAACCTTCTTGGCATCATCAGGACAAGGAGAAAGAGGACGAGTCTGAATAGGCATGGCATCTATAGTTCCATCCTCCCGGTTCAAAACCTGGCACTCCAAATCAGGTACAACCGGAGGAGCAGAAGAAGTCGACACTTTGGCAGAGGACACAGGAGGAGGATCAGCATCATCATCACCATCGTCATCAGGGACAATCTTGCCATCCCTGACAACATTGTCCAGGCTGAAAGGGGGTAAGATCGGCCTCGGGAGCAATGACCCGAACTTGCTCCTTCAAGTTCTCGTAAGCAGCAGTCACGCTACCAACAAGATGACCTTAGAGCTCAGAATAATATTCCTGGGCATCGTTCAACTCTTCCCTCAGGTGCATCACCTCCCGATAAGTCGTAACGTAACTCTCCTTATGCATCAAGGCTGTGTCCTCGGCCAACCTCAGAGAAGCCGCCAGTGAAAGGGAACTTGCCTTCTCATTCTCTAGATCCTTCTTCAACTTGGTCACCTTTAATTCAAGCTCCTCCTTCAGCCCCTTCATCCGGTCAAACTCCTGCTTTGCCTCCTCCATAAATGCCTTGGTAGCATGGAGAGGAAGATTTTGAGCAGTCCGGTATATAACAGCCGACATATATGCCATCCTTACATGATTTCGGGCCATAAACTCCAGATGATGGAGAATGGACACATCGTCCATGGAGATGGAACCATAGGGCCCGATTTGTTGATCTACAAACTCAATGGCATTGAGATCAGGGGCATTGAGGTCGAAGGGCTCAGCCGTCTTTTGCTTCTTACTTGGAGGAGCAGCAGATGGAGCGGCAGAAGTAGAGTGAGGATCCACCAAATGGACCCGAGGTGTTGGGATCACCTTCCTCACCCCGGAGGAACTCGGCACTGATGGCTTCTCGCGCACTTGGGAGGACCCCTCCCCAGCCGCATTGGCAGCAATATTTCTGGCAGCAGTCGCCTTCTGCGCCCTCTTAAAAGCATTCATAGATTCGTTATTCTTCATTGCCTCTGCAAATGAAACAGAAAGCTAAGCTACAAGTTGGACAAGTTGGAAAGACAGCTACAAGCAACATAAACAGATAATAAAGGAAACACAAGATACCCAGTTCAGTTTGAAGAAGAGAAGGATTGGTTAGAAATTTCTTTGTATCAAGATGGGGAGGTTGACCCCAGCGTTCTTCCAAAACAGTAACAAAGGCTCGCTTAGCCTCATCCAACATTTCCCAAGAATACTGATGGTGTTTTTGCGAAAAAACAAATTTCCAACACACAAATCCAACCGGCAAGTATACCGGGTCGCATCAAGTAGTAATAACTCACAAGAGTGAGGTCGATCCCACAGGGATTGATGGATCAAGCAACTTTAGTGGGTGATTAGTTTAGTCAAGCTAACATTGAAGTGAATTTGGATGAAGTGTAGCCAACAGAAAGTAAATGGCAGGGAATTAAAAGTGCAGAATAATTAAATTGCTGAAACTTAAAGAACAAGAAAGTAAAATAGCTGAAACTTAAATTGCAAGAAAAGTAAATTGCATGAAAAGTAAAGGGGGTTGGGTGCTGGAAATTAAAGAGAGCAATAGATCAAAACTCAGAAACTCTTGCAGAAAGCTTAACTTGCAGGAAAGTAAATTGGGATCATAAACAGAAATGTAAAATGAAGAACAAGTGCAGAAAAATTAAATTGCTTGAAAGTAAATTGAAAACCAATGGAATAGTAAAAATAGAAGAGCAGCCAAGAACTCAATTCAATTGCAAATAAAATTGAAGATCTCAGGGAATCAAAGAGACTAGAAAACAAATCTAGATCTCAATTCCTTCCTTGATCAAAGTAGAAAGCAGATTGAAGAAGAAAGAAAGATGAAAGCCGTAGAGAAAAACTTGGATCCAAAACTCAATTCACTGAATTATGCAGAAAATCAACAAAGAGCAATCTTAGATCAAGAATGAAATAGAATTCCTTCAAATCTCAATCCAAGATTCAAGAAAGAAATGAAAATTAAAGGAGAGAGCTCTCAAATCCTAATGCTCCCTAGTGGAGCTAGCCTCCCTTTCAATCGAGCTCCAATTGATGCCTTTATATAGGCTTTACTAAATGAAAAATGAAAATGAAATTAAAACAAATTACAAAAATGAAAATCCTAATTTAATTGATCCATGTGCCTTTGAGTGATGATGTGGGCTTTGCTTGCTTTGGATTTGAGGAGAAATGGGTTTGGTTGGCCTTGATTCAATTTGGAGAGAAATTGAATTTAAATGGAATTTTGGTTGAATTTTGGCCCATGAGTGTTTGCTCCCAGGAGGCTGCTCTGCCCTTGTGGAGGGCAGGGCAGAAAATGGTGCGTGCGTCCTTGGTGCGTGCGTGTTGGTGCTGCAGGATGCTGCCCTCCCCTTGTGGAAAGCAGGGCAGAGTTTTTTGGTGCGCCAGATTCTGCTGCCCGTGCGTGCTGATGCTGCCGAGACCCCCTTGGTGCGTGCCAATCTGGTGCGCTGGCTGTGCACCACAAAATGCTGCCCTGCCCTCGCGGAGGGCAGGGCAGTGTTTCCAAAAGTGAAGTTCCAAGTTCGAAACTTGGTGGAGGCGCACGCTACTTCTTTTCCTTGGTTTTCTTGGCACCAAAGTCACGCCTAGTTCCTTGCTTCCTCATGGTGCCGTGTTCGATCCTTGGTGAAAGCACTTGAGGAGCAATTTTTCCTTGATTTTCCATGAAGAGAGCACGACATTGCCCTGCTCTCCAAGAGGGCAGAGCAGAAAATTAAGCGCTACTTTGCTTTGGAGTGAGGCTCCAGCTTCGAGCCTTGGTGGAAGCACTTTGGTCCATTTTCGCTTATTTTTTGCCCTTAAAGATGCCTTTCACTCATTTCTCAATTGTGCGCCAAATATGAATTGCTATATGTCGTTGGAAAGCTCTGAATGTCAGCTTTCCAACGCAACTGGAAGCACATCAATTGGACGTCTGTAGCTCAAGTTATAGCTCTTTGAAGGAGGCATGGTCATGCTGTGAGCGCCCAGATTTTACCTTAGCGAAAATTCTTGCTTCCAACCTCACTTTGCATCACGATTCTGCCCTGCCCTTGGCAAGAGCAGGGCAGTGTGTGTTGATTGCCTATTCTCCTTTAATTTGGTCATGGGCCACGCTTTTAAAAGCGTGGCCTAAGGCTCCAAAGTGTGCTCCAACTTCAAACTGTATCCCAAAGCTCTTTTTTTCTCCCTTTTTTGTGCTTCTTTGCTTCTTTTTCTTCTTATTTCCTACAAGATTTATAAAATTAAAAGATCAAGGAAATATACCAATTAAGTATAAAAGCATTCAATATTTAAGCACAAATCATCAATTTCTTGTATGAAAAAGCATAGAAAAATAGGTATATGATGACATGTCATCACAACACCAAACTTAAACCTTGCTTGTCCCCAAGCAAGAAAAGAATCATGCAATAAAGATTGACAATCCAAGGTAAGAAGAATAGCAACTCAATGTTCATGGCAAGCTAGTTTTCTATGCATGCTACAATTACAAAAGAGATGTAAATGATTGATGCTTCTATCTAGCTTATTTTATGAAATCTTTTTCTTATAATTCTTCCTTGAAACAAGCTTTTGATTTTTTTTTATCTTCTCCTTTTGGGTGCTTTGCCCCATGAGTTAATAACAAAGCTACGACTTCTAAATGCTTTGTTTTCAAGTATTACCACTTGATACATAAGCACCACAAGCATTTAATTAGAGGACTTCATTAAGCTCATCATTTTTTTTCTTTTCTTGACTCTCTAATCATTGATGCTCAGAACCTTGAGCTTTGAGGGAGTGCTTTTGAACTTGAGCCTAGCCTTGACTTCTAAGTGTTTTGTTTTCAAGCATTTGGCTTGATACATAAACACCACAAGCACTTAGCAAATAAATTGCCATTGGTACTCAGAGCCTTCAGCTTTCTCATTCTTTCCCTTTTTCTTTTCTTGCTTTAATTGTATTTGCTTCTTCAAGGTTTTCATGATTTCAAAAGATTTCATAAAATGTACTAGATGAAAAACTTCAATTAAATAAAATCCAATGCAATTGAGCAACAATTAATCATACTAGCTTTCCAATACTTGTATGCACATGCTAAATTCTTCTTTAATGCCTTGTTTGTTTATGATCATGATACTTTATTGCTTTTGAATTCACAAAACCCAAGTTGATAGTCATAATGGTACAGCACCATGTTGTAAATCAAAATTCAAGCTATGCTTTATTCATACACACATGTAAACAGAGAAGATAAAGACAATCATGCAATTTAAGTGCTGGAAACAAATGAGAAGAAAAGGAACTCTACAACCTTGTAGTTCATCTTCATTATTGTTGTCCTTTTTCCTCTATTCTTCCTCTTTCCCTTGCCAAACTCAGAATGCTTGCTCATCCTCAAGCAACAATTATAACAATGGCTATGGGGCTAAGATGGATCATGAATGTCTTACACAATGATATATTAGTAGCACATGTGTTTTAAGCAAGCAAAATTAAAGATAACAATCAAGGCACGGAGAAACAAAAACACTATGATTGCAAACATAAGATGGTGTGCATGATACATTGCATAAAAAAAATAAGTGGCACACCAAACTTAGTGTTACACTCTCACTTGGAATTGATGCAAGTATCTAGTAAACATTGAACCAAATTTTGTTGCATAGCAACACCAAACTTAGAATTTAACCATATGTCAATTTTATTTGAAATAAAACTAAACAAAAGAAACTGTTAGTTGAATACAATCACCAAGCCAAAAATCTGTCATGAATGAGGATCTCTTGATGCTGTATTAACAAAAACAGTTGATAAAAGAAAACTTAAAAATAAAGGGGTGACTAAAACAAGGAGAATGCAAACGAACTATCAAAACAAAGAAAAATAACAATGTAAAGGCAATATGATTATGCAGACAAGTGATGTTGCTGGATGAGTTACATTAAAAATAAGTGGCACACCAAACTTAGAATCTTGGTGTGTCACTTTCATTTTTGATTTGATGCAATCATCCAAAAAGATTGAAAATAATTTGTTGCAAGGCAACACCAAACTTAGAATGCAATCATATGCAAATTTATTGAAATTTAAACAAAGCATGGAGAAGAAATGTACCAATTGTCTACCTGTTCTTTACTTTCTTCCTCTTCTTCCAATTTGTTAAGAGGAATGACCTCAAAGGGGGAGAAGATTCAGCTACTGTCCCTTGCCTTGGCCTTTCCTCAGCAAGCTTCCTTTTGCAAATGGCTTGATTGATCTTGCTTGCTGGATTAGGGACAGAATTGGTGCTCTTGTTAGTTGCCTTCACTTCTTTGAATTCAAGACTTGGTTGCTGTGTGATTATTGGAGTTTTGTATTCATCCAGGGCTTTTTGCATTGGTGGTTCAATGAGCTTGTCCTTCATGTGCCTCTCTGTTTCCCTTGAGTTTGGACGTTCTTGATTATCCTCCTCACTAGCTTGTTCTTCCACTTCCTCTTTTACACTCAACATTTGCTTTAATAGCTCTTTCATGGAGGAGGTTTGTTGATCTTCCCAAGCTTTCTTCATCTCCTCTTCATATTTTTCGATCAGTGTTGAGCATCTTTGGTCCAGGGGAGTTTGAGGAGGTTGTGAGTGTTCAAGTTCTCTTGCCACCTCAAGTGCAGTTTTAGGTTCAAATGTTTCCACCACCTCTTCCTTCTTTGCAATTTCACTTGATATAGGGACCTTTTGTTTTTCCATTTTCTCCTTCCATGCTTTCGACAATTGGCCTAACTGCACTTCCATATTTTTGAGAGAGTTCTCTTGTTCTTTCTGGTACTTCTCTTTCTCCTCCGTAAATCTTTTGAGCATGGACTCAAGCTTTGAGATTCTTTGGCTATTGGAAGTTTGTGTGAGTGGTAAGTTTTGAAAGGGGCTTTTTGTTGAAGCATGGTCAAGTGATGATAACTTTGGATGAATATCATATGGAGCATTAGAATTCCTTTCTCAGCCACCATTGGAATTATGACTTGCATCATTTTGTGGTAGAGGGAAATATCCCATATGGTTTTCTTGCTCATCTTGTGTTTGTGAAGCAAATCTCCATGGATTGAAGTGCTTAGAATTTGTATTTTCTTGGTGATATTCCCAAACACCATTAGAGTTCGGTGATGGTGGGTGATATCCCATAAAATTTTGTTTGACCATAAGATGAGTTGAACTCCATTTGTATTTTGTAAACATCAATGAAATTTGAAATTCATGTTACAGAGAAAGAATTTCTTAGTGAGGCAATAACTCAAACACCTTGCTATCAATTTAAAACAGAGAACAAAAACAAAAAAATGCTTGATCTAGACTTCTCACCCACTTAATCATTGTTGATCTAATCAATCCCCGGCAATGGCACCAAAAACTTGATGGTGTTTTTGTGGAAAAACGAATTTCCAACACACAAATCCAACCGGCAAGTATACCGGGTCGCATCAAGTAGTAATAACTCACAAGAGTGAGGTCGATCCCACAGGGATTGATGGATCAAGCAAATTTAGTGGGTGATTAGTTTAGTCAAGCTAACATTGAAGTGAATTTGGATGAAGTGTAGCCAACAGAAAGTAAATGGCAGGGAATTAAAAGTGCAGAATAATTAAATTGCTGAAACTTAAAGAACAAGAAAGTAAAATAGCTAAAACTTAAATTGCAAGAAAAGTAAATTGCATGAAAAGTAAAGGGGGGTTGGGTGCTGGAAATTAAAGAGAGCAATAGATCAAAACTCAGAAACTCTTGCAGAAAGCTTAACTTGCAGGAAAGTAAATTGGGATCATGAACAGAAATGTAAAATGAAGAACAAGTACAGAAGAATTAAATTGCTTGAAAGTAAATTAAAAACCAATGGAACAGTAAAAATAGAAGAGCAGCCAAGAAATCAATTCAATTGCAAAATAAAATTGAAGATCTCAGGGAATCAAAGAGACTAGAAAACAAATCTAGATCTCAATTCCTTCCTTGATCAAAGTAGAAAGCAGATTGAAGAAGAAAGAAAGATGAAAGCCGTAGAGAAAAACTTGGATCCAAAACTCAATTCACTGAATTATGCAGAAAATCAACAAAGAGCAATCTTAGATCAAGAATGAAACAGAATTCCTTCAAATCTCAATCCAAGATTCAAGAAAGAAATGAAAATTAAAGGAGAGAGCTCTCAAATCCTAATGCTCCCTACTGGAGCTAGCCTCCTGATGTGTGGAAAACGATCCAACACAAAACTCACCGGCAAGTGTACCGGGTCGCATCAAGTAATAAAAACTCACGGGAGTGAGGTCGATCCCACAGGGATTGAAGGATTGAGCAATTTTAGTTTAGTGGTTGATTTAGTCAAGAGAATCAAATATTGGTTGAGTGGTTTATCATTAACAGAAACTAAATTGCTTGAAATGTAAAGGGGGAAGGGAGAATTGCAGTAAATTAAAGAGCAGGGAAGTAAAAGATGCTGAATCTTAAACAACAAGAAATTAAATGACTGAAACTTAAAGTGCAAGAAATGTAAATTGCAGTAACTTAAATTGCAAGAAATGTAAATTGCTTGAATATAAAAGGGGAATTAAGGATTGGGAATTCAGAATTCCAGCAAGAGAAAGTAAATTGCAACAATTAATAAAGTAGAAGATGAATTGGAATAAACTAAAATTCAAACAGAAAATGAAATTAAAGTGCAGCAGGGTTCCCAGAAGAAACAAAAAAAAGAAAATGGGATCTCAGGACTCAAGAGACTAGATAGCTAAGTCTAGATCTCAATTTCCTTCCCAGATCCAAGTCCACAAAGCAATTAACAAGAAATTGAAGAAGAAGCAGTAAAGGAAATTGAAATTAAACTCAGTTGTGCAGAAAAGAATTAAAGAGATTTTGAATGGAGATTGAGACAGAATTTCCTCAATTCTTCACACCCAAAACTCAAACAAGAAAAGTAAACAAGAACGAGGAAGAAGAGAGATCAATTCTCCTCCCCAATTCTCTGAAATCTCAGTGAAGTCTCCAAGAGAAAGTTCAAAAGCTCAAAATCAAAGTAAAGGTTCAAAGGAAAATTCAAAGTTCAAAAGTCAAGGAAAAGGTCCTAATTACATCAAACTAGCTCCTATTTATACACTTTCCATCTTTGGATCTTAAGATTTGGATGGGCTTTTGATTTGGTGAAGAAATGAATTTTATTGGATTTTTAATCGAATTATAGCCCATGAAGGATTGCTTCCAGGAGGCTGCCCTGCCCTTGTGGAGGGCAGGGCAGGATTTGGTGCGTGCGGCTATGGTGCGGGCGTGGCGTGCGAGCTTGGTGCGCAGGATGCTGCCCTGCCCTCGCGGAGGGCAGGGCAGAAAATTTCTGGTGCTCCAATTTGGTGCCTGTGCGCGCTGCTGGTGCTGCCGAATGAAGCTTTGGTGCGCCAGGTTGGTGCGCTGGCCGTGCCACAACAAAATGCTGCCCTGCCCTCGCGGAGGACAGGGCAGTGTTTCCAAACTGAAGTCCCGCATTCGAGACATGGCTGAAACACACGCTACTTATTTTCCTTGGCTTTCTTGGCACCATAATGAAGCCTAGTTCCTTGCTTCCTCATTGTCCCGTGTTCAACTCTTGTGGCAAGCATTGGTAGGATTTTTCCTTTTATTTATTTTCCATGAAGGCTGATGAGCGGATAATTTGTACGCTTTTTCGCATTGTTTTTAGTATGTTTTTAGTATGATTTAGTTAGTTTTTAGTATATTTTTATTAGTTTTTAGTTAAAATTCACTTTTCTGGACTTTACTATGAGTTTGTGTATTTTTCTGTGATTTCAGATATTTTCTGGCTGAAATTGAGGGACCTGAGCAAAAATCTGATTCAGAGACTGAAAAGGACTGCAGATGCTGTTGGATTCTGACCTCCCTGCACTCGAAGTGGATTTTCTGGAGCTACAGAAGCCCAATTGGCGCGCTCTCAACGGCGTTGGAAGGTAGACATCCTGGGCTTTCCAGCAATATATGATAGTCCATACTTTGCCCAAGATTTGATGGTCCAAACCGGCGTTCCAAGTCACCCTCAGAAATCCCAGCGTTAAACGCCGGAACTGGCACCAAAATGGGAGTTAAACGCCCAAACTGGCATAAAAGCTGGCGTTTAACTCCAGGAAGAGTCTCTACACGAAAATGCTTTATTGCTTAGCCGACGCACACACCAAGTGGGCCCGGAAGTGGATTTTTATGTCTTTTACTCATCTGTGTACACCCTAGGCTACTAGTTTTCTATAAGTAGGACCGTTTACTATTGTATTGAGATATCGGGGTAGCTATCTTCATTTTATGCTATCTTAGATCATTGGGAGGCTGGCCATTCGGCCATGCCTAGACCTTATACTTATGTATTTTCAACGGTGGAGCTTCTACACACCATAGATTAAGGTGTGGAGCTCTGCTGTACCTCGAGTATTAATGCAATTACTATTGTTCTTCCATTCAATTCCGCTTGTTCTTGTTCTAAGATATCACTTGTTCTTCAACTTGATGAATGTGATGATCCGTGACACTCATCATCATTCTCACCTATGAACGTGTGACTGACAACCACCTCCGTTCTACCTTCGATTGAGTGAATATCTCTTGGATTCCTGATTGCACGATGCATGGTTGATCGCCTGACAACCGAGTGCTCGCCTGACAAACGAGCCAGCCATTCCGTGAGATCAGAGTCTTCGTGGTATAGGCGAGAACTGATGGCGGCATTCAAGAGAATCCGGAAGGTCTAACCTTGTCTGTGGTATTCTGAGTAGGATTCAATGATTGAATGACTGTGACGTGCTTCAAACTCCTAGCAGGCGGGGCGTTAGTGACAGATGCAAAAGAATCGATGGATTCTATTCCGGCCTGACCGAGAACCGACAGATGATTACCCATGCTGTGACAGAGCATAGGCGACGTTTTCACTGAGAGGATGGGAGGTAGCCATTGACAATGGTGAAACCCTACATAAGCTTGCCATGGAAAGGAGTAAGAAGGATTGGATGAAGACAGTAGGAAAGCAGAGAGACGGAAGGGAAGGCATCTTCATGCGCTTATCTGAAGTTCCTACGAATGAATTACATAAGTATCTCTATCTTTACCTTTATGTTATTTTCGTTCATCACCATATCCATTTAAGATTGCCTGACTAAGATTTACAAGATGACCATAGCTTGCTTCATACTAACAATCTCCGTGGGATCGACCCTTACTCGCGTAAGGTTTATTACTTGGACGACCCAGTGCACTTGCTGGTTAGTTGTGCGAAGTTGTGTAATGCCATGGTATTGAACACCAAGTTTTTGGGGTTCATGACCGGGGATTATGAGAGTTGTGAAAAGTATTGTTCACAATTTCGCGCACCAAGTTTTTGGCGCCGTTGCCGGGGATTGTTCAGTTTGGACAACTGACGGTTTATCTTGTTGCTTAGATTAGGTATTTATTTTTTTCGAAATTCTTGAAGATGAATTCTAGAGTTTCATGATGATTTGTTGAAGTCTGGCTGGCTGAGAAGCCATGTCTAATCTCATTGGACCGAGGTTTCAACTTATCATCACAAGAGCTTGTTGATCTTTATCAATCTTGCTTTCGGAGCAGTGATCTGCTAAGGCTTGGCTGGCCATTGGCCATGTCTAGTGTTTTGGACCGAAGCTTTCTTTGAGAGCTTGGCTGGCTATGAAGCCATGTCTAATTCCTGGACCGGAGTCTTAGACTAGCATTGCACTGATTCCTGGAATTCTCATTAAGAATTTTGATACCTTTTTCCACTTAATTTTCGAAAAAACACAAAAACATTACAAAATCATAAAACCCAAAATTTCTTGTTTGAGTCTAGTGTCTCATCTTAAGTTTGGTGTCACCTGCATGCATTCATTCATATGTCTTAAGGATCTTCAAGTAATTCTTGATGATTTCTTGCTCTGATCTTTGAATTCTATTGACTTGAGTGTTTTGTGTGTCTCATATGCATTTTCATTCTGTTAGTGTCAGTAGTATACAAACTGCTAAGTTTGGTGTCCTGCATGCATTGTTATTTGATTCTTGTTGCATTGTGATTTGTTCTTATTATTAAAAATCCAAAAATATTTTTAATTTGTGTCTTCTCAAGTCAATGATACAGAGAATTGAAGATTCAGAACATACAGCAGAGGAATTATACAGAAAAAGCTGGGCGTTCAAAACGCCCAGTGAAGAAGGACAGACTGGCGTTTAAACGCCAGCCAGGGTACCTGGTTGGGCGTTTAACGCCCAAAAAGGTATAGTTTTGGGCGTTAAACGCCAGAATGTGCACCATTCTGGGCGTTTAACGCCAGGATGGCACAAGGGGGAAGATTCTGTTTTTCAATGCAATTTTTTCCAGGTTTTCAAAGTTTTTCAAAATCAAATCTTTTTCAAATCATATCTTTTCAATCAAATCTTTTTCAAAATCAATTTCTATTTTCAAAAATACTTACTATCAATTAATGATTTGATTCAACATTTCAAGTATGTTGCCTTTTCTGTTGAGAAAGGTTTAATGTTCGAATCATATCTTTTCTTGTTAGTCAAGTTTTTAATTTTTTTCAAAATCAAATCTTTTTAAAATGTTTTTCAAATCATATCTTCTCAATCACATTTTTTTTAAAAAAACAAATCATATCTTCTTAACCACATCTTTTTCAAAATAAGTTTTCAATCATATCTTTTTAATTTCTAATTTCAAAATCTTTTTCAAAAATCACTTGATCTCTTTCCCACTCTTGGTTTTCGAAAATTAAGTAATGTTTTTCAAAAATGTTTTCAAAATTTCTACTTAATTTTCGAAAACCACTTCCCTCCTTCTCATATCCTTCTATTTATGGACTAACACTATTCCTTAATGCAAAATTCGAACTCCATCTCCTTTGACAAGTTCGAATTTTCTACTTCTGTCTTCTACTCTTCTTTTCCTCTGACACTTCAAGGAATCTCTATACTGTGACATAGAGGATTCCACATTTCTTGTTCTCTTCTCTCTCATATGAGCAGGAGAAAAGACAAAGGCATTCTTGTTGAGGCTGATCCTGAACCTGAAAGGACCTTGAAGAGAAAGCTAAGAGAAGCCAAAGCACAACTCTCTTTAGAGGACCTGACCGAATTCTTCAAAGAAGAAGAACACATGGCAGCCGAAAACAACAATGCCAACAATGCAAGGAAGGTGCTGGGTGACTTTACTGCACCTACTCCCGATTTCTATGGGAGAAGCATCTCTATCCCTGCCATTGGAGCAAACAACTTTGAGCTTAAGCCTCAATTAGTTTCTCTAATGCAACAGAATTGCAAGTTCCATGGACTTCCACTGGAAGATCCTCATCAGTTTTTAGCTGCGTTCTTGCAAATCTGTGACACTGTCAAGACTAATGGGGTTGACCCTGAGGTCTACAGACTTATGCTATTCCCTTTTGCTGTAAGAGACAGAGCTAGAACATGGTTGGATTCTCAACCTAAAGAAAGCCTGGACTCTTGGGAAAAGCTAGTCAATGCCTTCTTGGCAAAGTTCTTTCCACCTCAAAAATTGAGTAAGCTTAGAGTGGAAGTCCAAACCTTCAGACAGAAGGAAGGAGAATCCCTCTATGAAGCCTGGGAAAGATACAAACAATTAATCAGAAAATGTCCCTCTGACATGCTTTCTGAATGGAGCATCATAGGAATTTTCTATGATGGTCTCTCTGAACTGTCCAAGATGTCCTTGGATAGCTCTGCTGGAGGCTCTCTTCATCTGAAGAAGACGCCTACAGAAGCTCAAGAGCTAATTGAAATGGTTGCAAATAACCAATTCATGTACACTTCTGAGAGAAATCCTGTGAACAATGGGACTAGTCAGAAGAAAGGAGTTCTTGAGATTGATACTCTGAATGCCATATTGGCACAGAACAAAATATTGACCCAACAAGTCAATATGATTTCTCAAAGTCTGTCTGGAATGCAAAATGCACCAAGCAGTACTAAGGAAGCTTCATCTTAGGAAGAAGCTTATGATCCTGAGAACCCTTCAATGGAAGAGGTGAATTACATGGGAGAACCCTATGGAAACACCTATAATCCTTCATGGAGAAACCATCCAAATTTTTCATGGAAGGATCAACAGAGACCTCAACAAGTTTTCAACAACAATAATGGTGGAAGAAACAGGTTTAGCAATAGCAAGCCTTTTCCATCATCTTCTCAGCAACAGACAGAGAGTTCTAAGCAGAATACCTCTGACTTAGCAACCATGGTCTTTGATCTGATCAAAACCACTCAAAGTTTCATGACTGAAACAAGGTCCTCCATTAGAAATTTGGAAGGACAAGTGGGTCACCTGAGCAAGAAAATTACTGAACTCCCTCCTAGTACTCTTCCAAGCAATACAGAAGAAAATCCAAAAGGAGAGTGCAAGGCCATCAACATGGCCGAATTTTGGGAGGAAGAAGAGGCAGTGAACGCCACTGAGGAAGGCCTCACTGGGCGTCCACTGGCCTCCAATGAGTTCCCTAATGAGGAACCATGGGAATCTGAGGCTCAAACTGAGACCATAGAGATTCCATTGGACTTACTTCTGCCATTCATGAGCTCTGATGAGTATTCTTCCTCTGAAGAGGATGAGTATGTCACTGAAGAGCAAGTTGCTAAATACCTTGGAGCAATCATGAAGCTAAATGACAAGTTATTTGGAAATGAGACTTGGGAGGATGAACCCCCTTTGCTCACCAAAGAACTGGATGACTTGTCTAGGCAGAAACTGCCTCAAAAGAGACAGGATCCTGGGAAGTTTTCAATACCTTGTACCATAGGCACCATGACCTTCAAGAAGGCCTTGTGTGACTTAGGGTCAAGTGTAAACCTCATGCCTCTCTCTGTAATGGAGAAGTTAGGGATCTCTGAGGTGCAAGCTGCAAAAATCTCACTAGAGATGGCAGACAATTCAAGAAAACAAGCCCATGGACTTGTAGAGGATGTTCTGGTTAAAGTTGAAGATCATTACATCCCTACTGATTTCATAGTCCTAGAGACTGGGAAGTGCATGGATGAGTCCATCATCCTTGGCAGGCCCTTCCTAGCCACTGCAAAGGCTGTGATTGATGTTGATAGAGGAGAGTTGATCATTCAAGTGAATGAAGAATCCCTTGTGTTTAAGGCCCAAGGATATCCCTCTATCATCATGGAGAGGAAGCATGAAGAGCTTCTCTCAAAACAGAGCCAAACAGAGCCCCCACAGTCAAACTCTAAGTTTGGTGTTAGGAGGACACAACCAAACTCTAAGTTTGGTGTTGAACCCCCATATTCAAACTCTAAGTTTGGTGTTGGGAGGTTCCAACATTGCTCTGAGTATTTCTGAGGCTCCATGAGAGCCCACTGTCAAGCTACTGACATTAAAGAAGCGCTTGTTGGGAGGCAACCCAATGTTATATTTTATCTATTTTCTTTTGTTATTTTATCTTTTTTTTGTAGGTTGATGATCATGAGAAGTCACAAAATCAATGAAAAAAGCAAAAACAGAATGAAAAACAGGAAGAAAAACAGCACACCCTGGAGGACGCACCCACTGGCGTTTAAATGCCAGTGAGGTTAGCTGTTGGGCGTTTAACGCCCAGTCTGGCACCATTCTGAGCGTTTAACGCCAGAAAGGGGCACCAGATTGGCGTTAAACGCCAGAAAGGGGCAAGAAGCTGGCGTTAAACGCCAGAAATGGGCACCAGCCCGGCGTTTAACGCCAGAAATGGCACAAAACGTGATTTTGCTTGCCATTTGGTGCAGGGATGACTTTTCCTTGACACCTCAGGATCTGTGGACCCCACAGGATCCCCACCTACCCTACCACTCTCTCTCTTCTTCACCCATTCACCAATCACCTCAACACCTCTTCCCCAAAAACCCTTCACCTATCAAATCCCATCTTTCTCTTCACCACTCACATCCATCCTTCATAAAACCCCACCTACCTCACCATTCAAATTCAAACCACTTTCCCACCCAAAACCACCCTCACAAGGCCGAACACCCCTCTCCCCCTCTCCTATATAAACCCTCTTTCACTCCTTCATTTTCACACACCTTAATCACCATTTCTCTCCCCTTTGGCCGAACACATAGCCATTCCCTTCTTTCTCATTTCTTCTTCTTCTACTCTCTTCTTTCTTCTTTTGCTCGAGGACGAGCAAACATTTTAAGTTTGGTGTGGTAAAAGCATTGCTTTTTGTTTTTCCATAACCATTTATGGCATCCAAGGCCGGAGAAACCTCTAGAAAGAGGAAAGGGAAGGCAAAAGCTTCCACCTCCGAGTCATGGGAGATGGAAAGATTCATCTCAAGGGTGCATCAAGACCACTTCTATGAAGTTGTGGCCTTGAAGAAGGTGATCCCCAAGGTCCCTTTTTCACTCAAAAAGGGTAAATATCCGGAGATCTGACATGAGATCCGAAGAAGAGGTTGGGAGGTCCTTACCAACCTCATTCAACAAGTCGGAATCTTGATGGTTCAAGAGTTCTATGCCAATGCATGGATCACCAAGAACCATGACCAAAGTGTGAACCCGAATCCAAAGAATTATCTTACTATGGTTCGGGGGAAATACTTGGATTTTAGTCCGGAAAGTGTAAGGTTGGCATTCAATTTGCCCATGATGCAAGGAGATGAACATCCTTACACTAGAAGGGTCAACTTTGATCAAAGGTTGGACCAAGTCCTCACAGTCATATGTGAAGAGGGCGCCCAATGGAAGAGAGATTCAAGAGGGAAGCCGGTTCAATTAAGAAGGCATGACCTCAAGCCCGTGGCTAGAGGATGGTTAGAGTTTATACAACGCTCAATCATTCCCACTAGCAACCGGTCCGAAGTTACCATAGACCGGGCTATCATGATCCATAGCATCATGATTGGAGAAGAAATAGAGGTTCATGAGGTTATAGCCCAAGAACTCTATAAGGTGGCGGATAAGTCCTCTACCTTGGCAAGGTTAGCCTTTCCTCATCTCATCTGTCACCTCTGTTATTCAGTTGGAGTTGACATAGAGGGAGACATCCCCATTGATGAGGACAAGCCCATCACTAAGAAGAGGATGGAGCACACAAGAGACCCCACTCATCATGAGATCCCTGAGATTCCTCAAGGGATGCACTTTCCTCCACAAAACTATTGGGAGCAACTAAACACCTCCCTAGGAGAATTGAGTTCCAACATGGGACAACTAAGGGTGGAGCACCAAGAACACTCCATCATCCTCCATGAAATTAGATAAGATCAAAGAATCATGAGGGAGGAGCAACAAAGACAAGGAAGAGACATTGAGGAGCTCAAGCACTCCATAGGATCTTCAAGAGGAAGAAAGAGCCGCCATCACTAAGGTGGACCCGTTCCTTGATTTCCTTGTTCTTTATTCTTCTGTTTTTCGAATTCTAGTGCTTGTGTTTATCTATGTTTGTGTCTTGTGATCATTAGTGTCTTAGTGTCTATGCCTTAAAGTTATGAATGTCCTATGAATCCATCACCTTTCTTAAATAAAAACGTGCTTAATTGAAAAGAAAAGAATTGCATGAATTTTGAATTTTATAACAGTTTAATTATTTTGATGTGGTGGCACTACTTTTGTTTTCTGAATGTATGCTTAAACAGTGCATATGTATCTTGAATTTGTGGTTCATGAATGTTGGCTCTTGAAAGAATGATGAAAAAGGAGACATGTTACTAAGGATCTGAAAAATCATTAAAATGATTCTTGAAGCAAGAAAAAGCAATGAAAAAAAAAGGGAAAATTTCGAAAAAAAAAAGAAAGAAGGAAAAAGAAAACGAAAAAAAAGAGAAAAAGAAAAGAGAAATAAAGTTGTGATCCAAGGCAATAAGAGTGTGCTTAAGAACCCTGGACACCTCTAGTTGGGGACTCTAGCAAAGCTGAGTCACAATCTGAAAAGGTTCACCCAATTATGTGTCTGTGGCATGTATGTATCCGGTGGTAATACTGGAAGACAGAGTGCTTTGGGCCACGGCCAAGACTCAATACGTAGCTATGTTCAAGAATCATCATACTCTACTAGGAGAATCAATAACACTATCTGGATTCTAAGTTCCTAAAGAAGCCAATCATTCTGAATTTCAAAGGATAGAGTGAGATGCCAAAATTGTTCAGAGGCAAAAAGCTAAAAGCCCCGCTCATCTGATTAATACTGATCTTCATAGATGTTTTTGGAATTCATTGCATATTCTCTTCTTTTTATCTTATTTGATTTTCAGTTGCTTGAGGACAAGCAACAATTTAAGTTTGGTGTTGTGATGAGCGGATAATTTGTACGCTTTTTGGCGTTGTTTTTAGTATGTTTTTAGTATGATTTAATTAGTTTTTAGTATATTTTTATTAGTTTTTAGTTAAAATTCACTTTTCTGGACTTTACTATGAATTTGTGTGTTTTTCTGTGATTTCAGGTATTTTCTGGCTGAAATTGAGGGACCTGAGCAAAAATCTGATTCAGAGACTGAAAAGGACTGCAGATGCTGTTGGATTCTGACCTCCCTGCACTCGAAGTGGATTTTCTGGAGCTACAGAAGCCCAATTGGCGCGCTCTCAACGGCGTTGGAAAGTAGACATCCTGGGCTTTCCAGCAATATATGATAGTCTATACTTTGCCCAAGATTTGATGGCTCAAACCGGCGTTCAAATTCACCCTCAGAAATCCCAGCGTTAAACGCCGGAACTGGCACCAAAATGGGAGTTAAACGCCCAAACTGGCATAAAAGCTGGCGTTTAACTCCAGGAAGAGTCTCTACACGAAAATGCTTCATTGCTCAGCCGAAGCACACACCAAGTGGGCCCGGAAGTGGATTTTTATGTCTTTTACTCATCTCTGTACACCCTAGGCTACTAGTTTTCTATAAGTAGGACCTTTTACTATTGTATTGAGATATCGGGGTAGCTATCTTCATTTTATGCTATCTTAGATCATTGGGAGGCTGGCCATTCGGCCATGCCTAGACCTTATACTTATGTATTTTCAACGGTGGAGCTTCTACACACCATAGATTAAGGTGTGGAGCTCTGCTGTACCTCGAGTATTAATGCAATTACTATTGTTCTTCCATTCAATTCCGCTTGTTCTTGTTCTAAGATATCACTTGTTCTTCAACTTGATGAATGTGATGATCCGTGACACTCATCATCATTCTCACCTATGAACGTGTGACTGACAACCACCTCCGTTCTACCTTCGATTGAGTGAATATCTCTTGGATTCCTGATTGCACGATGCATGGTTGATCGCCTGACAACCGAGTGCTCGCCTGACAAACGAGCCAGCCATTCCGTGAGATCAAAGTCTTCGTGGTATAGGCGAGAACTGATGGCGGCATTCAAGAGAATCCGGAAGGTCTAACCTTGTCTGTGGTATTCTGAGTAGGATTCAATGATTGAATGACTGTGACGTGCTTCAAACTCCTAGCAGGCGGGGCATTAGTGACAGACGCAAAAGAATCGATGGATTCTATTCCGGCCTGACCGAGAACCGACAGATGATTACCCATGCTGTGACAGAGCATAGGCGATGTTTTCACTGAGAGGATGGGAGGTAGCCATTGACAACGGTGAAACCCTACATAAGCTTGCCATGGAAAGGAGTAAGAAGGATTGGATGAAGACAGTAGGAAAGCAGAGAGACGGAAGGGAAGGCATCTTCATGCGCTTATCTGAAGTTCCTACCAATGAATTACATAAGTATCTCTATCTTTACCTTTATGTTATTTTCGTTCATCACCATATCCATTTGAGTTTGCCTGACTAAGATTTACAAGATGACCATAGCTTGCTTCATACTAACAATCTCCGTGGGATCGACCCTTACTCGCGTAAGGTTTATTACTTGGACGACCCAGTGCACTCGCTGGTTAGTTGTGCGAAGTTGTGTAATGCCATGGTATTGAACACCAAGTTTTTGGGGTTCATGACCGGGGATTATGAGAGTTGTGAAAAGTATTGTTCACAATTTCGCACCAAAGGCCCGATACTGCCCTTGTGGAGGGCAGGGCAAGGTTTTGTTCTTCTTTGATCCAAGGCACAATTTTGTGCTCTGCCCTTGTCGTGGGTAGGGCAGAGTTGCCTTTCAAGCCTTGTTTGCTTATGTTGCCCTCCTAGAGGGCAGTGTGCCCTTGTGGAGGGCAATGCTTGCTTCCCTCCTTCATAAGCCACGCCTTTTTCTCCTTTGGCCACACTTTTTCTCCTTTGGCCACACTTTCTTAGGCCACGCTTTCTCTTTTCTTCTTTTCTTCACCTACAATCAACCAAAATAACCACTCAAAGTATCACTAAATTCACAAGGCTTATAAATCAATTAAAATTCAATTAAAATTAGCTTAAACCTCATGAGTTAGCATCAAATTAATGGTAGTTGCTTGATCTAAAGAAGTTATGCATTTTCATTCCAAATCATTTACTTAGGATGCAAGAAAGTGCATAAAGACTAATAAAACAAGTGAAATTAGCTTGAAAAATGGGTATATGATGACTTGTCATCACAACACCAAACTTAAATCTTGCTTGTCCCCAAGCAAGCATCAAAATTAAGCGCAATTGAAATGAATTAAGAAAAGAACACATATCCTTATTAGGCATATAGCAGAACTTGATTTATGGAGTCTTTATGCAGACAATGATAACTCAATTATTGTTGTTGTTACATAATATACATCTTTCCTCAAAGGCTTGCTAAACTTGCTGTTATAAGACTCACTTTTTAATTACTCCCTTGCTAACTTTTCTTGGCTTATAATGCTTAACAAGCTTATTATTCTTTTAGAGGTTTGGTGTCTAATGTTGCAACAGTAGCCTTTGGCTTTATTTCTTTTTTTTTTTACTCAACATCTTTCCACCACAGACACATGGCTCACTATTTCTTCCTAGGATCATTGATGCCCAGCATCTCTTTGGATAACTAAATGTTCTGTATCTAAGTTGCTCTTTATTATGGACTTTCAATTGGCCATCCCAAATCAGTTGATCTAAGTGACCGGGTTTTAAAATACCCCTTAGAATTTACTCATCCAAGCATATCTTAGTACAAGAACACCACAGGCATATGTCCTAGGGTCCAAGCTATTGGTGTCCAACCTTTATTCTTTGTTTTTCTTGCCACTTTGGCTTTTTCTTCTTCCTTTTCTTTCTGTTTTTGTTCACAAGGGCTTTTTCTTTTATTGATAAGAATCTTTACAACAGCAAGCTAACTCACACTTGAATGAGAATGATATTATGCAATAATTATTTCATGAGTTATGCATTTAATCAAACATATATACCACCATTAACTTTCATTCTTACTTATGCAACATTGGATATTTCTCTTTTCAATTCAAACAATTCTCTTTTATTCAAGCATGTGGAAAACAGATCAAAATTTTAGCTAAGTGATGGATAACAAGCATTATGCAGATTTACCATTTTTAACAAACAATTTCACTTGCAACTAGATAAACACTTTAGCAAGACATACAATGGTTTCCAGATTCAAAATATTTCACAGCAGCAAGGATTAAGTTTAGATGCAACCTTCGAAGTTGTAGCCCTTTGATTCTTCCTTCTGTTGTGTTCTCTTTGAGTTAAGATGCATAATGTCTTCAATTGTTGACTCATGTCCTGCATAATTCTCAAAGTTGCTTGCTTCTCAAGCCCTCAATTGTATGGTTAGTATGCATAGCTGAGTGTGGTTTCTGGATTTACTTTGGTGTGGGAACACCAAACTTAATTGTTTGCCATTGCCTCTTATGCAACAATTTAACCATATGTGAAACCTTGTGTCCTTGCTAAAGGTTAATGAAATTAAAGCTAGAAAGCAATTAAACAGTTGAATAATGTGTTTGGTTACTTGGAGCTATCATCATGCAGGAGGTGAGAATGTGTTTTTGAATGATATTTTTGGTGGAACACCAAACTTAGATTCTTTCATTCTTCCCTCAAATTGTTTTGGTGTGCAACACCAAACTTAGCTTCTTGCAATCCATATCAATTATTCAACATTTTTATTGAAAAAGCTATGAAAAGAAAACTACCTCAGGTTGGGTTGCCTCCCAACAAGCGCTCTTTTATTGTCACTAGCTTGACATTCCTCCATTCTGCTGATCATGAAGATTGAAAATCACAGTGCCTTAGCTTGTCTTTCTTCACGGTGAACTTCCTTCCGGTTTCCTCTTTGATGACCTCTATGAATTCCTGTGGAAAGATCTTGGTCATAATGTAGTGATCAGACAGCTGTGGGGACACCTTCATGGTTTGACTGTTTATCATTACTCTATCCCCTAGTGAAAATTTTCCAATGGGGACTTTCTGCTTTTCTTTAATTCTATCCTCTGTCTCTCCTTGTAAGAATTCCTTGTGGTGTTTTTCTTGGTTGGTATTTTCTTCGTCCAAGGTTTTCTTACTTTCCTCTATGATCTTTTTCCATCCTTCCTTCCTTGCAGCATCTTCATTGTTAGTCAGTTTGTCTTCAGTGGCTCTGGGGAAAACATTTACCCTCTTCTCACCCATTTCTGCAAAATGCTTCACTAGTTGAGCTAATTGCCCCTCAATTCCTTTGATTGAGATCTCTTGGTTCTTTGTTATCTCCTCTTGGTGTTTCAGCATTCTCTCCATTAAGATCTCCAAGTTAGTGATTCTCTGAGAGTCTTGTGAGATTGGTTGGTTGTGGGATGTTAAGGTTTGGAGGGGTGGGTGTTGTGGTGGCATGTAGTGGTTGTTGTTACTATAATGGTGTTTTTGTTGGTTTGTGAAACTGGGGTTGTTATAATTGAAGTCCCTTGGTTTGTGATTTTGGTACTCGTTCCTTCTCTAGTTGGGATGAGTCTGGGAGTATCTGTGTTGTGAGTATTGGCTTTGAGTGGTATTAGTGGGTGAGTGATGTTGATTGTTTGTGATTATGGAATTGCCCTGGTTGAAACTTCCTTGTTCTTGATGTTGAGACTCCCTCATTCTTAGATAAGAATGGGGTCTCCATGGTGGAAATTGGACAGTCACTGCAGCAGTCTGTAGGCAATCAACTTTTCTATCTCTCAGCTCCATGTTTTGCTGTGTTTGATGGTGCATTTGTTTGTTTAGGTCCTTAAACGCATTCACCCCTTCAATATTCATCACTTCTTTTTCTGAGATTGCAGTCTGTGGTTTCTCAAATGAAGGTTGGTTGTTGACTCCTTTGTCATTGAGATTCGCAATTCCTTGGGTAGTTGTTGTTGCCTTGAGTAGGCCATCTGAGAAGTAGTCCACTGCTTTTCCTGTTTCTGGGGTTAGTCCTTCATAGAAGGCTCGGAAGCCCACTTTATCGGTAGCTTTCTTGTATCTTTCCCATGCTTTGAAGAGTGGTTCTTCTTCTCCTTGTGTGAATGAATATTCCCCCTCTTCCAGCTTGATGACTTGTTGGGATGAGGAGAATTTGGCCAGAAATTTGGTGACCAAATCGTCCCAACTAGTGATACTTCCTTGAGGAAAAGTTTCAAGCCATTGTGCAGCTTCACCCCTTAGTGAGAAAGGGAATAATAAGATCTTATAAGTTTCAAGATCTAGACCATCAGTATTGATAGCACTACAAGTCTTCAGAAAAATGGATATGTGCTGTTGAGGATCCTCCAATGGATTTTCGTCATAAGAACAATTGTTCTTGATTAGTGTAATGAGTGGTGGCTTCATGTCATGCTATTCTTCATCTGTAGAGACTTCTTTTCTAATGATAGTCTTTCCTCTGACTTCGTTCCTGTGGAATGCGAACAATTAGGAAGAATAAACAGCAGCACTCTTGAGAATTGAATGCAGTTAGTTGAGACAAACTCTCAAACAGTTAGTGTGTTGATAGAGGCAATTTTTCAAACAGTTAGTGTGTTAGTCAACATTAAAGCAACAGAAAAGAAAAAAATGCTTGATCTAAATCTCCACTTCACTTAATCATTGTCAATCTATTTTAATCCCTGGCAACGGCGCCAAAAACTTGATGTGTGGAAAACGATCCAACACAAAACTCACCGGCAAGTGTACCGGGTCGCATCAAGTAATAAAAACTCACGGGAGTGAGGTCGATCCCACAGGGATTGAAGGATTGAGCAATTTTAGTTTAGTGGTTGATTTAGTCAAGCGAATCAAATATTGGTTGAGTGGTTTATCATTAACAGAAACTAAATTGCTTGAAATGTAAAGGGGGAAGGGAGAATTGCAGTAAATTAAAGAGTAGGGAAGTAAAAGATGCTGAATCTTAAACAACAAGAAATTAAATGACTGAAACTTAAAGTGCAAGAAATGTAAATTGTAGTAACTTAAATTGCAAGAAATGTAAATTGCTTGAATATAAAAGGGGAATTAAGGATTGGGAATTCAGAATTCCAGCAAGAGAAAGTAAATTGCAACAATTAATAAAGTAGAAGATGAATTAGAATAAACTAAAATTCAAACAGAAAATGAAATTAAAGTGCAGCAGGGTTCCCAGAAGAAACAAAAAAAAGAAAATGGGATCTCAGGACTCAAGAGACTAGATAGCTAAGTCTAGATCTCAATTGCCTTCCCAGATCCAAGTCCACAAAGCAATTAACAAGAAATTGAAGAAGAAGCAGTAAAGGAAATTGAAATTAAACTCAGTTGTGCAGAAAAGAATTAAAGAGATTTTGAATGGAGATTGAGACAGAATTTCCTCAATTCTTCACACCCAAAACTCAAACAAGAAAAGTAAACAAGAACGAGGAAGAAGAGAGATCAATTCTCCTCCCCAATTCTCTGAAATCTCAGTGAAGTCTCCAAGAGAAAGTTCAAAAGCTCAAAATCAAAGTAAAGGTTCAAAGGAAAATTCAAAGTTCAAAAGTCAAGGAAAAGGTCCTAATTACATCAAACTAGCTCCTATTTATACACTTTCCATCTTTGGATCTTAAGATTTGGATGGGCTTTTGATTTGGTGAAGAAATGAATTTTATTGGATTTTTAATCCAATTATAGCCCATGAAGGATTGCTTCCAGGAGGCTGCCCTGCCCTTGTGGAGGGCAGGGCAGGATTTGGTGCGTGCGGCTATGGTGCGGGCGTGGCGTGCGAGCTTGGTGCGCAGGATGCTGCCCTGCCCTCGCGGAGGGCAGGGCAGAAAATTTCTGGTGCTCCAATTTGGTGCCTGTGCGCGCTGCTGGTGCTGCCGAATGAAGCTTTGGTGCGCCAGGTTGGTGCGCTGGCCGTGCCACAACAAAATGCTGCCCTGCCCTCGCGGAGGGCAGGGCAGTGTTTCCAAACTGAAGTCCCGCATTCGAGACATGGCTGAAACACACGCTACTTATTTTCGTTGGCTTTCTTGGCACCATAATGAAGCCTAGTTCCTTGCTTCCTCATTGTCCCGTGTTCAACTCTTGTGGCAAGCATTGGTAGGCTTTTTCCTTTTATTTATTTTCCATGAAGGCCCGATACTGCGCTTGTGGAGGGCAGGGCAAGGTTTTGTTCTTCTTTGATCCAAGGCACAATTTTGTGCTCTGCCCTTGTCGTGGGCAGAGCAGAGTTGCCTTTCAAGCCTTGTTTGCTTATGTTGCCCTCCTAGAGGGCAGTGTGCCCTTGTGGAGGGCAATGCTTGCTTCCCTCCTTCATAAGCCATGCCTTTTTCTCCTTTGGCCACACTTTCTTAGGCCACGCTTTCTCTTTTCTTCTTTTCTTCACCTACAATCAACCAAAATAACCACTCAAAGTATCACTAAATTCACAAGGCTTATAAATCAATTAAAATTCAATTAAAATTAGCTTAAACCTCATGAGTTAGCATCAAATTAATGGTAGTTGCTTGATCTAAAGAAGTTATGCATTTTCATTCCAAATCATTTACTTAGGATGCAAGAAAGTGCATAAAGACTAATAAAATAAGTGAAATTAGCTTGAAAAATAGGTATAAGATGACTTGTCATCACCTCCCTTTCAATCGAGCTCCAATTGATGCCTTTATATAGGCTTTACTAAATGTAAAATGAAAATGAAATTAAAACAAATTACAAAAATGAAAATCCTAATTTAATTGATCCATGTGCCTTTGAGTGATGATGTGGGCTTTGCTTGCTTTGGATTTGAGGAGAAATGGGTTTGGTTGGCCTTGATTCAATTTGGAGAGGAATTGAATTTAAATGGAATTTTGGTTGAATTTTGGCCCATGAGTGTTTGCTCCCAGGAGGCTGCCCTGCCCTTGTGGAGGGCAGGGCAAGAAAATGGTGCGTGCGTCCTTGGTGCGTGCGTGTTGGTGCTGCAGGATGCTGCCCTGCCCTTGTGGAGGGCAGGCAGAGTTTTTTGGTGCGCCAGATTCTGCTGCCCGTGTGTGCTGATGCTGCCGAGACCCCCTTGGTGCGTGCCAATCTGGTGCGCTGGCTGTGCACCACAAAATGCTGCCCTGCCCTCGCGGAGGGCAGGGCAGTGTTTCCAAAAGTGAAGTTCCAAGTTCAAAACTTGGTGGAGGCGCACGCTACTTCTTTTCCTTGGTTTTCTTGGCACCAAAGTCACGTCTAGTTCCTTGCTTCCTCATGGTGCCGTGTTCGATCCTTGGTGAAAGCACTTGAGGAGCAATTTTTCCTTGATTTTCCATGAAGAGAGCACGACATTGCCCTGCTCTCCAAGAGGGCAGAGCAGAAAATTGAGCGCTACTTTGCTTTGGAGTGAGGCTCCAGCTTCGAGCCTTGGTGGAAGCACTTTGGTCCATTTTCGCTTATTTTTTGCCCTTAAAGATGCCTTTCACTCATGCCACAATTGTGCGCCAAATATGGATTGCTATATATCGTTGGAAAGCTCTGAATGTCAGCTTTCCAACGCAACTAGAAGCACATCAATTGGACGTCTGTAGCTCAAGTTATAGCCATTTGAAGGAGGCATGGTCATGTTGTGAGCGCCCAGATTTTACCTTAGCGAAAATTCTTGCTTCCAACCTCACTTTGCATCACGATTTTGCCCTGCACTTGGCAAGAGCAGGGCAGTGTGTGTTGATTGCCTATTCTCCTTTAATTTGGTCATGGGCCACGCTTTTAAAAGCGTGGCCTAAGGCACCAAAGTATGCTCCAACTTCAAAGTGTGTCCCAAAGCTCTTTTTTTCTCCGTTTTTTGTGCATCTTTGCTTCTTTTTCTTCTTATTTCCTACAAGATTTATAAAATTAAAAGATCAAGGAAATATACCAATTAAGTATAAAAGTATTCAATATTTAAGCACAAATCATCAATTTCTTGTATGAAAAAGCATAGAAAAATAGGTATATGATGACATGTCATCAAATACCTGGAGACCCTCACGTCTTTTTGCCATTCCAAGGGAAAGGCAGGCTCATCATTTTCATCCAGAAAAAAGGGCCGAGTTCTTTCAATAGCTCAGACCTTGAAAAAGTAGTTTTTAAAATCGCGGAATGACTCGTCTAACATGGAAAAGACCTTCTTTCCTTGGGTGGAATGAAAGGAGACCCAAGCTGCCTTCTTTTTCACTACTCCGGGCTTAGTCAAGACAAACAAGTAGAAATAGAGAGATTGGGAAGCAGGAATACCAAAACCATTACACAACAATTGGAAAATTTTTATGAAACCCCAAGAATTGGGGTGAAGTTGAGAGGGGGCAACATTACAAGACCATAACAGGTCGTTTCTGATGTGTGGAAAACGATCCAACACAAAACTCACCGGCAAGTGTACCGGGTCGCATCAAGTAATAATAACTCACATGAGTGAGGTCGATCCCACAGGGATTGAAGGATTAAGCAATTTTAGTTTAGTGGTTGATTTAGTCAAGCGAATCAAGTGTTGATTGAGTGGGTTGTATTTAACAGAATATAAATCGCTTGGAATGTAAAGGGAGAAGGTGAAATTGCAGTAAATTAAAGAACAGGAAAGTAAACTTGCTGAATCTTAAAGAACAAGAAAATAAATGACTGAAACTTGAAGTGCAAGAAATGTAAATTGCAGAAACTTAAAGTGCAAGAAATGTAAATTGCTTGAATATAAAAGGGGTTTGAGGACTGGGATTGCAGAATCTAAACAAAGAGAAAGTAAATTGCAACAATTAATAAGGTAAAAGATGAATTGGAATAAACTGAAATTCAAACAGAAAATGAAATTAAAAATGCAGCAGGGTTCACAGAAGAACCAAAAGTAAAATGGGATCTCAGGTCTCAAGAGACTAGAAAGCAAAGTCTAGATCTCAATTTGCCTTCCCAGACCCAAGTTCACAAAGCAATTGACGAGAAATTGAATAAGAAGCAGTAAAGAGAGTGTAAATGTTTTCAATTATGCAGAAAAGAAATTAAAGAGATTTTGAATGGAGATTGAGACAGAATTTCCTCAATTCTTCACACCCAAAACTCAAAACAAGGAAATTAAAAATGCCCAAGCAAGAACGAGGAAGAAGAGAGATCAATTCTCCTCCCCAATTCTCTGAAATCTTGGTCAAGTCTCTTAAGGAAAATTACAAAAATTCTAAGCTCAAAGAAAGTGCCAAATTCAAAAGTCAAGTGAAAGGTCCCTAATTACATCAAACTAGCTTCTATTTATACACTTTCTATTCTTGGATTTTGGGATTTGGATGGGCTTTTGATTTGGTGAAGAAATGAATTAAATTGGATTTTTAATTCAATTTTTGGCCCAAACTAGTTTGCTCCCAAGAGGCTGCCCTGCCCTTGCAGAGGGCAGGGCAGGATTTGGTGTGTGGTGCGGCTTTGGTGCGGGCTGGTGCGATCTTGGTGCGCAGAACGCTGCCCTGCCCGCGCGGAGGGCTGGGCAGGAAAAATTGGTGCGCCAGATGGGCTCTTGGTGCGCTGCTTGGTGCTGCCAGATTCAAGCTGTGATGCGCGCTGGTGCTGCCAGGATCGTGCCTTGGTGCGCAGAACGCTGCCCTGTCCTCGCGGAGGGTAGGGCAGAAAAACATGGTGCTACCAGGATCGTGCTGTGGTGCGCGCTGGTGCTGCCAGGGTAGTGATTTGGTGCGCCAGAAATGTCCTTGGTGCGCCAGATTCATGCACCAACAAAATGCTGCCCTGCCCTCGTGGAGGGCAGGGCAGTGTTTTCAAAATGAAGTCCCGTGTTCGAATCCGGGCAGAAACACACGCTAAATCATTTTCCTTGGTTTCTTGGCACGGTAATGGACCTTAGTTCCTTGCTTCCTCATGGTCCCGTGTTCAACTCTTGTGGCAAGCATCATAGGCATTTTTCCTTTGATTTTCTTCCTTGGTGAGCCCGATACTGCCCTTGTGGAGGGCAGGGCAACATTTTATTCCTCTTGATTCCAAGGCACAAATTTGTGCTCTGCCCTTGTAGTGGGCAGGGCAGAGTTGTCTTCTCTGCTTAGTTCCCTTATGTTGCCCTCCTAGAGGGCAGTGTGCCCTTGTGGAGGGCAATGCTTGCCTCCCCCATTGCATGCGACACACTTTTCCTTCTCTTGGCCACGCTTCCTTCTCCTTGGGTCATGCTTTCTTAGGCCGCGCTTTTCTCTTTTATTCTTTTCTTCACCTAAAATAAACCAAAACAACCACTCCAAGTATCACTAAATTCATAAGGCTTATAAATCAATTAAAATTCAATTAAAATTAGCTTAAACCTCATGAATTAACATTAATTTCATGGTGGTTGCTTGATTTAAAGAAGTTGTGCATTTTCACTCCAAATCACTTACTTAGGAAGCAAGAAAGTGCATAAAGACTAACAAAACAAGTGAAATTAGCTTAAAAAATGGGTATATGATGAATTGTCATCACAACACCAAACTTAAATCTTGCTTGTCCCCAAGCAAGCATCAAAACTAAGAGTAAATGACATGAATAAGAAAAGAACACATATCCTTATTAGGCATATAGCAGAATTTGATTTATGGAGTCTTTATGCAGACAATGATAACTCAATTATTGTTGCTGTTACATAATATACATCTTTCCTCAAAGGCTTGCTAAACTTGCTGTTATAAGACTCACTTTTTAATTCCTCCCTTGCTAACTTTTCTATGCTTAACAAGCTTATTATTCTTTTGGAGGTTTGGTGTCAAATGTTGCAGTATTAGCCTTTGGCTTTATTTTCTTTTTCTTTTACTCAACATCTTTCCACCACAGACACATGGCTCACTAATTCTTCCTCGGATCATTAATGCCCAGCATCTCTTTGGATAACTAAATGTTCTGTATCTAAGTTGCTCTTTATTGTGGATTTTCAATTGGCCATCCCAAATCAGTTGATCTAAGTGACCGGGTTTTAAAATACCCCTTAGAATTTACTCATCCAAGCATATCTTAGTACAAGAACACCACAGGCATATGTCCTAGGGTCCAAGCTATTGGTGTCCAACCTTTATTCTTTGTTTTTCTTGCCATTTTGGCTTTTTCTTTCCCTTTTCTTTCTGTTTTTGTTACCAAGGACTTTTTTCATTATTGATAAGAGTCTTTGTACAGCAAGCTAACTCACACTTGAATGAGAATGATATTATGCAACAATTATTTCATGAGTTATGCATTTAATCAAACACATATACCACCACCAACTTCCATTCTTACTTATGCAACATTGGATATTGATGAGCGGATAATTTGTACGCTTTTTGGCATTGTTTTTAGTATGTTTTTAGTATGATCTAGTTAGTTTTTAGTATATTTTTATTAGTTTTTAGTTAAAATTCACTTTTCTGGACTTTACTATGAGTTTGTGTATTTTTCTTTGATTTCAGGTATTTTCTGGCTGAAATTGAGGGACCTGAGCAAAAATCTGATTCAGAGACTAAAAAGGACTGTAGATGCTGTTGGATTTTGACCTCCCTGCACTCGAAGTGGATTTTCTGGAGCTACAGAAGCCCAATTGGCGCGCTCTCAACGGCGTTGGAAAGTAGACATCCTGGGCTTTCCAGCAATATATGATAGTCCATACTTTGCCCAAGATTTGATGGCCCAAACCGGCGTTCAAAGTCACCCTCAGAAATCCCAGCGTTAAACGCTGGAACTGGCACCAAAATGGGAGTTAAACGCCCAAACTGGCATAAAAGCTGGCGTTTAACTCCAGGAGGAGTCTCTACACGAAAATGCTTCATTGCTCAGCCCAAGCACACACCAAGTGGGCCCGGAAGTGGATTTTTATGTCATTTACTCATCTCTGTACACCCTAGGCTACTAGTTCTCTATAAGTAGGACCTTTTACTATTGTATTTTAATCTTTTGATCACTCTAGATCTCTAGATCATCTTTGGACACTTAGTTCTTAGATCATTGGGAGGCTGGCCTCACGGCCATGCCTAGACCCTGTACTTATGTATTTTCAACGGTGGAGTTTCTACACACCATAGATTAAGGTGTGGAGCTCTGCTGTACCTCGAGTGTTAATGCAATTACTATTGTTCTTCTATTCAATTCCGCTTGTTCTTATTCTAAGATATCACTTGTTCTTCAACTTGATGAATGTGATGATCCGTGACACTCATCATCATTCTCACCTATGAACGTGTGACTGACAACCACCTCCGTTCTACCTTCGATTGGGTGAATATCTCTTGGATTCCTGATTGCACGATGCATGGTTGATCGCTTGACAACCGAGTGCTCGCCTGACAACCGAGCCAACCATTCCGTGAGATCAGAGTCTTCGTGGTATAGGCTAGAACTGATGGCGGCATTCAAGAGAATCCGGAAGGTCTAACCTTGTCTGTGGTATTCTGAGTAGGATTCAATGATTGAATGACTGTGACGTGCTTCAAACTCCTAGCAGGCGGGGCGTTAGTGACAGACGCAAAAGAATCGATGGATTCTATTCCGGCCTGACCGAGAACCGACAGATGATTACCCATGCTGTGACAGAGCATAGGCGACGTTTTCACTGAGAGGATGGGAGGTAGCCATTGACAACGGTGAAACCCTACATAAGCTTGCCATGGAAAGGAGTAAGAAGGATTGGATGAAGACAGTAGGAAAGCAGAGAGACGGAAGGGAAGGCATCTTCATGCACTTATCTGAAGTTCCTACCAATGAATTACATAAGTACCTCTATCTTTATCTTATTGTTTATTTTCGTTCATCACCATATCCATTTGAGTTTGCCTGACTAAGATTTACAAGATGACCATAGCTTGCTTCATACTAACAATCTCCGTGGGATCGACCCTTACTCGCGTAAGGTTTATTACTTGGACGACCCAGTGCACTTGCTGGTTAGTTGTGCGAAGTTGTGTAATGCCATGGTATTGAGCTACCAAGTTTTTGGGGTTCATGACCGGGGATTATGAGAGTTGTGAAAAGTATTGTTCACAATTTCGCGCACCAAGTTTTTGGCGCCGTTGCCGGGGATTGTTCAGTTTGGACAACTGACGGTTCATCTTGTTGCTTAGATTAGGTATTTTTTTTCTTCAGAGTTCTTAAGAATGAATTCTAGTGTTTCAAGGTGATGCTCTTATCATCACCAAAGCTGATTGATCTTCATCAATTTAGCTCTTGAATGTAATGTTCTGCTGAAGCTTAGCTGACCATGTCTAATTCCTTTAGACTGAAGCTTTAGACTAACATTGCATGATTCCTGGAGTTCTCATTAAGAATTTTGATATCTTTTTCCATTTAATTTTCGAAAAACACAAAAAAATCAAAAAAAAATCATAAAATCCAAAAATTTCTTGTTTGAGTCTAGTGTCTCATCTTAAGTTTGGTGTCAATTGCATGCATTCATTCATGTGTCTTAAGGATCTTCAAATAATTCTTGATGATTTCTTACTCCAATCTTTGAATTCTCTTGACTTGAGTGTTTATGTGTCTCATATGCATTATCATTAGTGTTAGTAGTATACAAACTGCTAAGTTTGGTGTCTTGCATGCATTGTTATTTGATTTTAGTTGCATTTTGATTATAAAAAAAATCCAAAAATATTTTTAATTTGTGTCTTCTCAAGTCAATGATACAGAGAATTGAAGATTCAGAACATACAGCAGAGGAATTATACAGAAAAAGCTGGGCGTTCAAAACGCCCAGTGAAGAAGGACAGACTGGCGTTTAAACGCCAGCCAGGGTACCTGGTTGGGCGTTTAACGCCCAAAAAGGTATAGTTTTGGGCGTTAAACGCCAGAATGTGCACCATTCTGGGCGTTTAACGCCAGGATGGCACAAGGGGGAAGATTCTGTTTTTCAAATGCAATTTTTTTCAGGTTTCAAAGTTTTTCAAAATCAAATCTTTTTCAAATCATATCTTTTCAATCAAATCTCTTTCAAATTCAATTTCTTTCTATTTTCAAAAATACTTACTATCAATTAATGATTTGATTCAACATTTCAAGTATGTTTCCTTTTCTGTTGAGAAAGGTTTAATGTTTGAATCATATCTTTTCTTGTTAGCCAAGTTTTTAATTTTTCAAAATCAAATCTTTTTAAAATGTTTTTCAAATCATATCTTCTCAATCACATTTTTTTTAACCCAATCATATTTTCTTAACCACATCTTTTTCAAAATAATTTTCAATCAAATCTCTTTGATTTCTAATTTCAAAATCTTTTTCAAAAATCACTTGATCTCTTTCCCACTCTTGGTTTTCGAAAATTAAGTAATGTTTTTCAAAAATGTTTTCAAAATTTCTACTTAATTTTCGAAAACCACTTCCCTCCTTCTCATATCCTTCTATTTATGGACTAACAGTATTCCTTAATGCAAATTTCGAACTCCATCTCCTTTGACAAGTTCGAATTTTCTACTTCTGTCTTCTACTCTTCTTTTCCTCTGACACTTCAAGGAATCTCTATACTGTGACATAGAGGATTCCACATTTCTTGTTCTCTTCTCTCTCATATGAGCAGGAGCAAAGACAAAGGCATTCTTGTTGAGGCTGATCCTGAACCTGAAAGGACCTTGAAGAGAAAGCTAAGAGAAGCCAAAGCACAACTCTCTTTAGAGGACCTAACTGAATTCTTCAAAGAAGAAGAACATATGGCAGCCGAAAACAACAACAATGCCAACAATGCAAGGAAGGTGCTGGGTGACTTTATTGCACCTACTCCCGATTTCTATGGGAGAAGCATCTCTATCCCTGCCATTGGAGCAAACAACTTTGAGCTTAAGCCTCAATTAGTTTCTCTAATGCAACAGAATTGCAAGTTCCATGGACTTCCACTGGAAGATCCTCATCAGTTTTTAGCTGAGTTCTTGCAAATCTGTGACACAGTCAAGACTAATGGGGTTGACCCTGAGGTCTACAGACTTATGCTATTCCCTTTTACTGTAAGAGACAGAGCTAGGACATGGTTGGACTCACAACCTAAAGAAAGCCTGGACTCTTGGGAAAAGCTAGTCAATGCCTTCTTGGCAAAGTTCTTTCCACCTCAAAAATTGAGTAAGCTTAGAGTGGAAGTCCAAACCTTCAGACAGAAGGAAGGAGAATCCCTCTATGAAGCTTGGGAAAGATACAAACAATTAATCAGAAAGTGTCCTTCTGATATGCTTTCTGAATGGAGCATCATAGGAATTTTCTATGATAGTCTCTCTGAACTGTCCAAGATGTCCTTGGATAGCTCTGCTGGAGGCTCTCTTCATTTGAAGAAGACGCCTACAGAAGCTCAAGAGCTAATTGAAATGGTTGCAAATAACCAATTCATGTACACTTCTGAAAGAAATCCTGTGAACAATGGGATTAGTCAGAAGAAAGGAGTTCTTGAGATTGACACTCTGAATGCCATATTGGCACAGAACAAAATATTGACCCAACAAGTCAATATGATTTCTCAAAGTCTATCTGGAATGCAAAATGCACCAAGCAGTACTAAGGAAGCTTCATCTGAGGAAGAAGCTTACGATCGTGAGAACCCTTCAATGGAAGAGGTGAATTACATGGGAGAAGCCTATGGAAACACCTATAATCCTTCATGGAGAAATCATCCAAATTTTCATGGAAGGATCAACAGAGACCTCAACAAGGTTTCAATAACAATAATGGTGGAAGAAACAGGTTTAGCAACAGCAAGCCTTTTCCATCATCTTCTCAGCAACAGACAGAGAGTTCTAAGCAAAATACCTCTGACTTAGCAACCATGGTCTCTGATCTAATCAAAACCACTCAAAGTTTCATGACTGAAACAAGGTCCTCCATTAGAAATTTGGAAGGACAAGTGGGTCAGCTGAGCAAGAAAATTACTGAGCTCCCTCCTAGTACTCTTCCAAGCAATACAGAAGAAAATCCAAAAGGAGAGTGCAAGGCCATCAACATGGCCGAATTTTAGGAGGAAGAAGAGGCAGTGAACGCCACTGAGGAAGGCCTCACTGGGCGTCCACTGGCCTCCAATGAGTTCCCCAATGAGGAACCATGGGAATCTGAGGCTCAAACTGAGACCATAGAGATTCCATTGGACTTACTTCTGCCATTCATGAGCTCTGATGAGTATTCTTCCTCTGAAGAGGATGAGTATGTCACTGAAGAGCAAGTTGCTAAATACCTTGGAGCAATCATGAAGCTAAATGACAAGTTATTTGGAAATGAGACTTGGGAGGATGAACCCCCTTTGCTCACCAAAGAACTGGATGACTTGTCTAGGCAGAAACTGCCTCAAAAGAGACAGGATCCTGGGAAGTTTTCAATACCTTGTACCACAGGCACCATGACCTTCAAGAAGGCCTTGTGTGACTTAGGGTCAAGTGTAAACCTCATGCCTCTCTCTGTAATGGAGAAGTTAGGGATCTCTGAGGTGCAAGCTGCAAAAATCTCACTAGAGATGGCAGACAATTCAAGAAAACAAGCCCATGGACTTGTAGAGGATGTTCTGGTTAAAGTTGAAGACCATTACATCCCTACTGATTTCATAGTCCTAGAGACTGGGAAGTGCATGGATGAGTCCATCATCCTTGGCAGGCCCTTCCTAGCCACTGCAAAGGCTGTGATTGATGTTGATAGAGGAGAGTTGATCATTCAAGTGAATGAAGAATCCCTTGTGCTTAAGGCTCAAGGATATCCCTCTATCATCATGGAGAGGAAGCATGAAGAGCTTCTCTCAAAACAGAGCCAAACAGAGCCCCCACAGTCAAACTCTAAGTTTGGTGTTGGGAGGGCACAACCAAACTCTAGGTTTGGTGTTGAACCCCCACATTCAAACTCTATGTTTGGTGTTGGGAGGTTCCAACATGGCTCTGAGTATCTGTGAGGCTCCATGAGAGTCCTCTGTCAAGCTACTGACATTAAAGAAGCGCTTGTTGGGAGGCAACCCAATGTTTTATGATTAACTATTTTTCTTTTGTTATTTTATCTTTTTTGTAGGTTGATGATCATGAGAAGTCACAAAATTAATGAAAAAAGCAAAAACAGAATGAAAAACAGGAAGAAAAACAGCACACCCTGGAGGACGCACCCACTGGCGTTTAAACGCCAGTGAGGTTAGCTGTTGGGCGTTTAACGCCCAGTCTGGCACCATTCTGGGCGTTTAACGCCAGAAAGGGGCACCAGACTGGCGTTAAACGCCAGAAATGGGCAAGAAGCTGGCGTTAAACGCCAGAAATGGGCACCAGCCCGGCGTTTAACGCCAGAAATGGCTAAAAACGTGATTTTGTTTGCCATTTGGTGCAGGGATGACTTCTCCTTGACACCTCAGGATCTGTGGACCCCACAGGATCCCCACCTACCCTACCACTCTCTCTCTTCTTCACCCATTCACCAATCACCTCAACACCTCTTCCCCAAAAACCCTTCACCTATCAAATCCATCTTTCTCTTCACCACTCACATCCATCCTTCATAAAACCCCACCTACCTCACCATTCAAATTCAAACCACTTTCCCACCCAAACCCACCCTCAAATGGCCGAACCCTACCCTCCCCCTTCTCCTATATAAACCCTCCTTCACCCCTTCATTTTCACACTTCCTAAACACCATTTCTCTCCCCTTTTGGCTGAACACAAAGCCATTCCCTTCTTCCTCTTTTCTTCTTCTTCTAGTTTCTTCTTTCTTCTTTTGCTCGAGGACGAGCAAACCTTTTATGTTTGGTGTGGTAAAAGCATTGCTTTTTGTTTTTCCATAACCATTTATGGCATCCAAGGCCGGAGAAACCTCTAGAAAGAGGAAAGGGAAGGCAAAAGCTTCCACCTCCGAGTCATGGGAGATGGAAAGATTCATCTCAAGGGTGCATCAAGACCATTTCTATGAAGTTGTGGCCTTGAAGAAGGTGATCCCCGAGGTCCCTTTTTCACTCAAAAAGGGTGAATATCCGGAGATCCGACATGAGATCCGAAGAAGAGGTTGGGAAGTTCTTACCAACCCCATTCAACAAGTCGGAATCTTGATGGTTCAAGAGTTCTATGCCAATGCATGGATCACCAAGAACCATGACCAAAGTGTGAACCCGAATCCCAAGAATTATCTTACTATGGTTCGGGGGAAATACTTGGATTTTAGTCCGGAAAGTGTAAATTGCCCATGATGCAAGGAGATGAACATCCTTACACTAGAAGGGTCAACTTTGATCAAAGGTTGGACCAAGTCCTCACAGTCATTTGTGAAGAGGGCGCCCAATGGAAGAGAGATTCAAGAGGGAAGCCGGTTCAATTAAGAAGGCATGACCTCAAGCCCGTGGCTAGAGGATGGTTGGAGTTCATCCAACGCTCAATCATTCCCACTAGCAACCGGTCCGAAGTTACCATAGACTGGGCTATCATGATCCATAGCATCATGATTGGAGAAGAAATAGAGGTCCATGAGGTTATAGCCCAAGAACGCTATAAGGTGGCGGATAAGTCCTCTACCTTGGCAAGGTTAGCCTTTCCTCATCTCATCTGTCACCTCTGTTATTCAGTTGGAGTTGACATAGAGGGAGACATCCCCATTGATGAGGACAAGCCCATCACTAAGAAGAGAATGGAGCACACAAGAGACCCCACTCATCATGAGATCCCTGAGATTCCTCAAGGGATGCACTTTCCTCCACAAAACTATTGGGAGCAACTGAACACCTCCCTAGGAGAATTGAGTTCCAACATAGGACAACTAAGGGTGGAGCATCAAGAACACTCCATCATCCTCCATGAAATTAGAGAAGATCAAAGAATCATGAGGGAGGAGCAACAAAGACAAGGAAGAGACATTGAGGAGCTCAAGCACTCCATAGGATCTTCAAGAGGAAGAAAGAGCCGCCATCACTAAGGTGGACCCGTTCCTTGATTTCCTTGTTCTTTATTCTTCTGTTTTTCGAATTCTAGTGCTTATGTTTATCTATGTTTGTGTCTTGTGATCATTAGTGTCTTAGTGTCTATGCCTTAAAGTTATGAATGTCCTATGAATCCATCACCTTTCTTGAATAAAAACGTGCTTAATTGAAAAGGAAAGAATTGCATGAATTTTGAATTTTACAACAGTTTAATTATTTTGATGTGGTGGCAATATTTTTGTTTTCTGAATGTATGCTTAAACAGTGCATATGTCTTCTGAATTTGTGGTTCATGAATGTTGGCTCTTGAAAGAATGATGAAAAAGGAGACATGTTACTGAGGATCTGAAAAATCATAAAAATGATTCATGAAGCAAGAAAAAGCAATGAAAAAAAAATCGAAAAAAAGAGAGAAAAAGAAAAGAAAACGAAAAAAAAGGAGAGAAAGAAATAAAGTTGTGATCCAAGACAATAAGAGTGTGCTTAAGAACCCTGGACACCTCTAGTTGGGGACTCTAGCAAAGCTGAGTCACAATCTGAAAAGGTTCACCAATTATGTGTCTGTGGCATGTATGTATCCGGTGGTAATACTGGAAGACAGAGTGCTTTGGGCCACAGCCAAGACTCAATAAGTAGCTATGTTCAAGAATCATCATACTTTACTAGGAGAATCATTAACACTATCTGGATTCTAAGTTCCTAAAGAAGCCAATCATTCTGAATTTCAAAGGATAGAGTGAGATGCCAAATCTATTCAGAGGCAAAAAGCTAAAAGCCCCGCTCATCTAATTAATACTGATCTTCATAGATGTTTTTGGAATTCATTGCATATTCTCTTCTTTTTATCTTATTTGATTTTTAGTTGCTTGAGGACAAGCAACAATTTAAGTTTGGTGTTGTGATGAGCGGATAATTTGTACGCTTTTTGGCATTATTTTTAGTATGTTTTTAGTATGATCTAGTTAGTTTTTAGTATATTTTTATTAGTTTTTAGTTAAAATTCACTTTTCTGGACTTTACTATGAGTTTGTGTGTTTTTCTGTGATTTCAGGTATTTTCTGGCTGAAATTGAGGGACCTGAGCAAAAATCTGATTCAGAGACTAAAAAGGACTGCAGATGCTGTTGGATTCTGACCTCCCTGCACTCGAAGTGGATTTTCTGTAGCTGCAGAAACCCAATTGCCGCGCTCTTAACGGCGTTGGAAAGTAGACATCCTGGGCTTTCCAGAAATATATGATAGTTCATACTTTGCCCAAGATTTGATGGCCCAAACCGGCGTTCAAAGTCACCCTCAGAAATCCCAGCGTTAAACGCTGGAACTGCCACCAAAATGGGAGTTAAACGCCCAAACTGGCATAAAAGCTGGCGTTTAACTCCAGGAGGAGTCTCTACACGAAAATGCTTCATTGCTCAGCCCAAGCACACACCAAGTGGGCCCGAAAGTGGATTTTTATGTCATTTACTCATCTCTGTACACCCTAGGCTACTAGTTCTCTATAAGTAGGACCTTTTACTATTGTATTTTAATCTTTTGATCACTCTAGATCTCTAAATCATCTTTGGACACTTAGTTCTTAGATCATTGGGAGGCTGGCCTCACGGCCATGCCTAGACCCTGTACTTATGTATTTTCAACGGTGGAGTTTCTACACACCATAGATTAAGGTGTGGAGCTCTGCTGTACCTCGAGTGTTAATGCAATTACTATTGTTCTTCTATTCAATTCCGCTTGTTCTTGTTCTAAGATATCACTTGTTCTTCAACTTGATGAATGTGATGATCCGTGACACTCATCATCATTCTCACCTATGAACGTGTGACTGACAACCACCTCCGTTCTACCTTCGATTGGGTGAATATCTCTTGGATTCCTGATTGCACGATGCATGGTTGATCGCCTGACAACCGAGTGCTCGCCTGACAACCGAGCCAACCATTCCGTGAGATCAGAGTCTTCGTGGTATAGGCTAGAACTGATGGCGGCATTCAAGAGAATCCGGAAGGTCTAACCTTGTCTGTGGTATTCTGAGTAGGATTCAATGATTGAATGACTGTGACGTGCTTCAAACTCCTAGCAGGCGGGGCGTTAGTGACAGACGCAAAAGAATCGATGGATTCTATTCCAGCCTGACCGAGAACCGACAGATGATTACCCATGCTGTGACAGAGCATAGGCGACGTTTTCACTGAGAGGATGGGAGGTAGCCATTGACAACGGTGAAACCCTACATAAGCTTGCCATGGAAAGGAGTAAGAAGGATTGGATGAAGACAGTAGGAAAGCAGAGAGACGGAAGGGAAGGCATCTTCATGCGCTTATCTGAAGTTCCTACCAATGAATTACATAAGTACCTCTATCTTTATCTTATTGTTTATTTTCGTTCATCACCATATCCATTTGAGTTTGCCTGACTAAGATTTACAAGATGACCATAGCTTGCTTCATACTAACAATCTCCGTGGGATCGACCCTTACTCGCGTAAGGTTTATTACTTGGACGACCCAGTGCACTTGCTGGTTAGTTGTGCGAAGTTGTGTAATGCCATGGTATTGAGCTACCAAGTTTTTGGGGTTCATGACCGGGGATTATGAGAGTTGTGAAAAGTATTGTTCACAATTTCGCGCACCAGATATTTCACTTTTCAATTCAAACAAGTCTCTTTTATTTAAGCATATGGGAAACAAAACAAAATTTAAAGTTAAATGATGGATAACAAGCATTATGCAGATTTAGCATTTTTAACAAACCATTTCACTTGTAACTAGATACGCACTTTAGCAAGACATGCAATGGTTCCCAGATTTAAACATTTCACAGCAGCAAGGATTAAGTTTAGATACAACCTTTGAAGTTGCAGCCCATTGATTCTTCCTTCTGTTGTGTTCTCTTTGAGTTAAGATGCATAATGTCTTCAATTGTTGACTCATGTCCTGCATAATTCTCAAAGTTGCTTGCTTCTCAAGCCCTTCATTATATGGTTAGTATGCATAAATGGAGTGTGGCTCTTGGAATTGTTTTGGTGTGTGAACACCAAACTTAATTGTTTGCCGCTGCCTCTTATGCAACCATTTTAACCATATGTGAAACCTTGTGTCCTTGCTAAAGGTTAATGAAATTAAAACTAGAAAGCAATTAAACAGTTGAATAATGTGTTTGGTTGCTTGGAGCTAGCATCATGCAAGAGGTGAGAATGTGTTTTTAAATGATATTTTTGGTGGAACACCAAACTTAGAATCTTTCATTCTCCCTTAAATTGTTTTGGTGTGCAACACCAAACTTAGCTCCTTGCAATCCATACCAATTATTCAACATTTTTATTGAAAAAAATTATGAAAGAAAAACTACCTCAGGTTGGGTTGCCTCCCAACAAGCGCTCTTTTATTGTCACTAGCTTGACATCTTCTATTTTTTGCTGATCATGGAGGTTGAAAATCACAGTGCCTTAGCTTGTCTTTCTTCACTGTGAACTTCCTTCTGGTTTCCTCTTTGATGACCTCTATAAATTCTTGTGGAAGGATCTTAGTCACAATGTAGTGATCAGACAACTGTGGGGATACCTTCATGGTTTGAATGTTGATCATCACTTGATCCCCTAGTGAAAACTTTCCATTGGGGATTTTCTGCTTTTCTTTAATTCTATCCTCTGTCTCTCCTTGAAAGAATTCCTTGTTGTGTTTTTCTTGACTGGTACTTGCTTTGTCCAGTGTTTTCTCATTGTCCTCTATGATCCTTTTCCATCCTTCCTTCTTTGTAGTATCTTTGTTGTCGGTTGGTTCGTCTTTAATGGTTTTGAGGGAAGTATTTGGTTTCTTCTCACCCATTTCTGCAAAGTACTTCGCCAGTTGAGCTATCTGCTCCTCAATTCCTTTGATTAACATCTCTTGGTTCCTTGTTGTTTCCTCTTGGCGTTTCATCATTCTCTCTATTAGGATATCTAAGTCTGTAATTCTTTGAGAGTCTTGTGATATTGGTTGGTTTTGGGGTGTTAAAGGTTGGAAGAGTGGGTGTGATGGTGGCATGTAGTGGTTGTTGTTGCTATAATGGTGTTTTTGTTGGTTTGTGAAGTTGGGGTTGTTATAATTGAAGTCCTTTGGTTTATGATTTTGGTACTCATTCCTTCTCCAATTGAGATGAGTCTGGGAGTGTCTGTGTTGTGAGTGTTGGTTTTGAATGATATTAATGGGTGGGTGATGTTGATTGTTTGTGGTCATGGAGTTGCCCTGGTGGAAACTTCCTTGTTCTTGATATTGAGACTCCCTCATTCTCAGATAAGAATAGGGTCTCCATGGTGGAGATTTGGCATTCACTGCAGCAGACAGCTCCATGTTTTGCTGTGGTTGATGGTGCATTTGTCTGTTTAGGTCCTTGAACGCATTCACCCCCTCAATTTTCGTCACTTCTTTTTCTGAGATTGCATTCTGTGGTTTCTCAAATGAATGTTGGTTGTTGACTTCTTTGTCATTGAAGTCTGCAATTCCTTGGGCAGATGTTGTTGCTTTGAGTAGGCCATCTGAGAAGTAGTCCACTGCTTTTCTTGTTTCTGGGGTCAATCCTTCATAGAAAGCTCGGAAGCCCACTTTATCAGTCGCTTTCTTGTATCTTTCCCAAGCCTTGAAGAGTGGTTCTTCGTCCCCTTGTGTGAATAGATGTTCCTCCTCTTTCAGCTGGATGATCTGTCTGGATGAGGTAAATTTGGCCAGAAATTTGGTGACCAAATCATCCCAACTAGTGATACTTCCTTGGGGAAAAGTTTCAAACCATTGTGCAGCTTCACCCTTTAATGAGAAAGGGAATAACAGGATTTTGTAAGTGTCATGATCTGGACCATCGGTTTTGACCGCATTACAAGTTCTCAGGAAAGTAGATATGTGCTGTTGAGGATCCTCCGATGGATTTCCATCATAAGAACAATTGTTCTTGATGAGTGTAATGAGTGGTGGCTTCATGTCATGATACTCCTTGTTTGTAGAAACTTGATTTCCTGTGGTATGCGAACAAACAGGAGGGACAAACAGCGGCACGCTTGAGAATCAAGTGCAGTTAGTTAAAATAAACTGTTAGTGAATTGATAGAGACAATTTCTCAAACAGTTAGTGTGTTAGTCAAAATTAGAAAAACAGAAAAGAAAAAGTGCTTGATCTAGACCTCCACTTCACTTAATCATTGTCAATATATTTCAATCCCCGGCAACGGCGCCAAAAACTTGATGGTGTTTTTACGGAAAACGAATTTTCCAACACACAAATCCAACCGGCAAGTATACCGGGTCGCATCAAGTAATAATAACTCACAAGAGTGAGGTCGATCCCACAGGGATTGATGGATCAAGCAACTTTAGTGGGTGATTAGTTTAGTCAAGCTAACATTGAAGTGAATTTGGATGAAGTGTAGCCAACAGAAAGTAAATGGCAGGGAATTAAAAGTGCAGAATAATTAAATTGCTGAAACTTAAAGAACAAGAAAGTAAAATAGCTGAAACTTAAATTGCAAGAAATATAAATTGCATGAAAATTAACGGGGCTGGGGTGCTGGAAATTAAAATTCAACAAGAAAATGTAAAGAGCATTCAAGCAGAGAGCTAGAATATGAAATGGGATGCAGCAGATTTCAAACAGAAAAGTAAAAATGCTTGAAGAATTAAAAATAGAAAGCGATGCTTAATTTGCAGCAATTTAAAAGAATGTTGAAGATCTCAGGGAATCAATGAGACTAGAGAACAAGTCTAGATCTCAAGCCCTTCCTTGATCCAACCAAGAACAATTGCAGAAGGAAAGAAGATGAAAGCAGTAAAGAGAGTTTTGGTTCAAATCCTTAATTCACTGAAATTTTGCAGAAGAATAACAAGAGAGATCTTAGACCAAGAAGAAAACAGAATTCCTTCACTTCTCAATCCAAAATTCCAAAGCAGCAATGAAAACTAAGAGAGAGAGCTCTCAAATCCTAATACTCCCTAGTGGAGCTAGCCTCCTTACAGAGATGGAAATGATGCCTTATATAGGCTTTACAAAATAAAATGAAAATGAAATTAAAACAAATTACAAAAATGAAAATCCTAATTTAATTGATCCATATGCCTTTGAGTGATGATGTGGGCTTAGCTTGCTTTGGATTTGAGGAGAAATGGGTTTGGTTGGCCTTGATTCAATTTGGTGAGGAATTGAATTAAATTGAATTTTGGTTGATTTTTGGCCCATGACACTCCCAGGAGGCTGCCCTGCCCTTGTGGAGGGCAGGGCAGAAAATTGATGCGTGGTGCATGCGTGGTGCGGGCGTGGTGCAGGCTTGGTGTGTGAAGATGCTGCCCTGCCCTTGTAGAGGGCAGGGCAATGTTGCCTTGCATGTGTGTCTTGCGCACTCACTTCCTTGGACCGTGTCATGATGCGCTCCTCACTCCCCTTAGGTGCTTGGTTCGAAACTTGGTGAAAGCACTTGAGGAGCAATTTTTCCTTGATTTTCCATGAAGAGCACGACATTGCCCTACTCTCCAAGAGGGCAGGGTAGAAAATTGAGCGCCACTTTGTTTTGGAGTGAGGCTCCAGCTTCGAGCCTTGGTGGAAGCACTTTAGTTTATTTTTGCTTATTTTTGGCCCTTAAAGATGCCTCTCGTTCCTGCCTCAATTGTGCGCCAAATATAGATTGCTATATATCGTTGGAAAGCTCTGAATGTCAGCTTTCCAACGCAACTAAAAGCACATCAGTTGGACATCTGTAGCTCAAGTTATAGCCCTTTGAAAGAGGCATGATCATGCTATGAGCGCCCAGATTTTACCTTAGCGAAATTCTTGCTTCCAACCTCAATGTGCATCACGATTCTGCCCTGCCCTTAGCAAGGGCAGGGCAATGTGCGTGCTGGTTGTTTTCCTCTTTAATTTGGTCATGGGCCACGCTTTTAAAAGCGTGGCCTAAGGCTCCAAAGTGTGCTCCAACTTCAAAGTGTGTCCCAAAGCTCTTTTTTTCTCCTTTTTTGTGCTTCTTTGCTTCTTTTTCTTCTTATTTCCTACAAGATTTATAAAATTAAAATATCAAGAAAATATATCATTTAAGTACAAAAGTATTCAATATTTAAGCACAAATTATCAATTTCTTGTATGAAAAGCATAGAAAAATAGGTATATGATGACATGTCATCAGTTTCAAATTGAGTAAAAGGAAGGGTAATACCCAGCTGACCAAAGAAAAAATCATAAGCATAAAAGAAAGGGCGACCATCAACAACCCGAGTTGAAAAGCAGACTCTCTCGTCAGAAGAGGGAGGGACAAGTTCATAATTTTTCTCATCACCAGACTTACTACAGACACTATGAAACTGCCTAAGCTGAGCACAAAACTCAGAATCAACCAGCGAGACACACATGAGAACCATGGAGTCCACCCAATCAGCCATACCCGCAGGAACTTGGGAAGGCATCTCTACAACGTTATTTCGGGAAGACATGAGGTCAACTAAATTCTACAAAAAAAAGAGAAGAATGGATTACTTAAAAAACATCCCGGACGAGGAGGAAAACATCTTGACAAACAGAAAGGGAAAACCCCAAGACTCAAGATAAGAAAGTCTGAGGGCATCGCTTGGAGGCAGTAAATAGGCAAGGTTTTTAAGTTGTTTCTACAGCCTACATCCCGGCACTCATCAAGAAGAAAATAAAATCCCGAAAGAAACAAAAGAAGCATAAAACGCAAAAACACCACCTTTCTACAGTTTATCAGAAAAAGTATTGCTCCTACAGTTTATCAGTGAAAAACACTACTGCTACAGTTTATCAGAACACCAAAAGGACCAAGAAGAAAAACAGCAAAGGCGCAAACTTTTTTGAAATCAAGTAAAAAATCATCAGCAAAAGCACAGGCAGAAACGGCGGCAATATACAAAAGAAAAAGATTCAAGCAAACAAAGAAGAGATTCACACCAAAAAAAGGAAAAATCCAGAGCATGCAACAAGTCAAGCATGATAAAAATAGAAAGATCCAAACCTTCTCCAAAAGAAAGATCAAAAGGAAAACTCCATCGCAAAGTCAAAAATAAACGAGGAAACACGAAATGGGACTAACCTGGTGAATAGAAGAAAACCTCGAAGAAAAGCTGAAGAGCAGAAGCAACAAAGACCCCCCGAAGTGGAAGAATGCAAAGACAGAAGGAGAATCAGCCCTCTTCTGAAAACGCAGTAGCAGAACAGACATCACAAAGAAAAAACTATAAACTCTGGGCAAGAAACAGAAAATGAGAGAGTAAAGGGTAGAGTTACAGAGAAGAAGTGAAGAAGAGAAACCGTTTTTTGATTGAGAAATTCAAAATAAAAGCCAAGAGAGAATGGGGCAATTAATGCCAATTAAATGCGGATGTTAAAACCGCTTGCGTTCCCAAAAAAGCGCTAATACAAAAGCGCACGCTTTTAAAGGAAAACATTCTACATTCAAAAAAGACTCTACAAAGAAAGGAATCGACAAAATGCTTGAGTTCGACTTCACTTAAGAAGGACCGAAGTCAAGGACTCGACCTCCGAAGGAAGAACCGAGCTCAAGCAGGGGCACTGTTCATACCCTGGGTCGAGCTATCCGACCAGGGATTATTAGAGATAAAGCGATCGACCTCTTCAGGTCCGACTAGCCGACCTCTTCTCAAAAGAGCTCGGCCGAATCGACAGGAGAGCCCAGTAAAGGGCCCAAACAGAGGAACACGACCCAAATCCAAGGGCAACCTAAGCCTATAGAGATAAAGGCGGTTCCATTGAAGATACGCTGACCTCAGCTCAAAGATAAAAGATAAGATAAGATAACTAACTTATCTTATCCAAAAGGTCACATCTCATCATTATAAATACGCTAGAGTACCCAGGTATAACTCATACTCTGATTCCACTCAATACCTGCTTAATACCCTTGCTAACTTAAGCATCAGAGTCCCTTGCAGGTACCCCCCACCCTTCGGTGATAAAGGATCAGCAGCATTCTCAATTCCACAAGTTAGACACACCAGCTCCGGCCGCTATTCACCAGCCGGACACATCAGTTCCGACCAGCACAGAAGGTCTCGTCCGAGAATGACGTACAGTTTCAGGTAACCCTCGGAACAGTATACGTCTTTGAGATGTCTTTTGCGAGATGATTTGGAGATTCCTCCCCCTGCAAACCTGCCGTGTATCATGTGAACATATCTTTCTGGTGTTCGAGGTGATCACTGGTTTTGTTCGACATCTTCTGCTCTTCTTCTTTTCCTTTGCTCATCGTCCCGGGTGGCTATATACCGGTCTAGTTTTCCCTCTCTTACTAGTTTTTCTATGACATTTTTTAAACCGAAACACTCATTTGTGGAATGTCTGCGGATTCGATGATATTCACAATATTCAGCTCGATTTCCTCCCCTTTTTTGCCCTTGAGTGGTCGAGCTGGACGTATTTTTTCAGTGTTGCAAACCTCTTTGTAGACATCCACAAGAGACACCCGACGTGGGGGTGTAATTGTGGTATTTTTTGATTTTTTCTCCGTGTCGATCTTCCTTCTTTTTGGACTTTTTGTCCTTGTCCCAGGAGGTGAATCCAGATTTTGAGGTCTCTTCTAGTCGAGAGTTTTCCTCCATGCTGATGTACTTCTCTGCTCGTTCTTGCACTTCATCCAGAGATGTAGGGTGCTTTTTCGATATAGATTGACTAAAAGGCCCCTCTCGCAAGCCATTGATGAGGCCCATAATGGCAGCCTCTGTTGGTAGGTTCTATATGTCGAGGCACGTTTTGTTAAATCTTTCCATGTAGTTGCGGAGAGTTTCCCATTCTCCTTGCCTGATTCCTAATAGACTTGGGGCGTGCTTAGCCTTGTCTTTTTGGATGGAGAATCTGGCCAAAAACTTCCTGGCCAAGTTGTCGAAACTTGTGATGGACGTAGGAGGTAGATTGTCAAACCATCTAATTGCCGTCTTTGTTAAAGTAGTCGGAAAGGCTTTGCAACAAACTGCATCTGAGGCGTCGATGAGGTACATTCTAGTTCTGAAATTGCTGAGATGATGGCCAGGATTTTTAGTGCCATCGTATAAAGTCATATCTGGGAGTTTAAAGTCCTTTGGGATTTTGGTCTTCATGATCTCCTTGGTGAATGGATCTTGTTCCTTGCGTGAGCCATCCTCATGAGGGGATCAGTTAGCTTTGGTCTTGAGATTGGCTTCGAGTTTTAGGAGTTTGTCCTCCAATTCCCGTCGTCGCCTTATTTCCCTCTATAGGCCTTTCCCGGCCTCTCGTTGGTGTAGGGCTTCTTCTTTAAGTTGTTTTAAACGGTCTTGAAGTGCATCCATGGTTCCCGCGTTTGGAGAGTTTTTCTTGTTGTTAAGTTGGGAAGTATCTTTTGGTGTGGTGTCCGTGTTTTTGTACGGTGTTCTATCTTCTAGATCTGAAGTGTGATCGTTGTCATGGTCGTCTGCCATGATGATGGGATGACTTCCAGGTTCCCCGGCAACGACGCCAATGTTCTAAGGGTTACCTGAAACTGTAGGCCGATCTCGGATGAGATCTTCTGTACTGGTCGGAGCTGTTGTGTCCGACTTGATGATGGTGGCTGGAGCCACCGTGTCCGACTTGTCGGACTTGGTGGTGGTGCTGATCTTTCATCCCCGGAGGGTAGGGGGTACCTGCAAGGGACTCCGATGCTTAAGTTAGCAAGGGTATTAAGCAGGTTTTTAGTAGAATCAGAGTATGAGTTATACCTGGGTGCTCCAGTGTATTTATAATGGTGTGGAGTGACCTTTCTGGAGATAAGATAGTTATCTTATCTTATTTTATCTTATCTTTGAGTGAGGTCATCTTATCTTCAAGAGGACCGCCCTTATCACTATAGGCTTGGGTTGTCTTAGGATTTGGGTTGTATTCCTCTGTTTGGGCCCTTTATTGGGCTTTCCTGGTAGTTTGGCCGAGCTCTTTGACGAGAGGTCAGATTGTCTTGATCTGAAGAGGTCAGTCACTTTGTCAGTAGAACATCCCGGGTTGGATAGCTCGAACCAGGGTATGAACATTATCCGGTCTCACTCATATAGACTCTTTCCGAGAACGCTCTGTATTCATCGAAAAAATCTGCATGTTCTATTTGTTTCTGATGCATCTCATGAATGTGTGCACCTTAATGTGCTTGGATGTTAATTAGCTTTTGGATGGCTTCTTGCTGTTGATCTTGCTTTTGGTTCAACCTGTGGAAAGATTCACCCCACTGTCTCCCTTGTTCCAATTGCTGCTCCATTAATTGCTTTTGCCACTCCCCTTGTTGATTCATCCATCTAGAGAGTGATTCTTCTTGGCGGTCTATCATTTGCAGTTGAAGCTCTTTCTGAGCTCCTTGACTCTTCATGTATTGCCTAGATAAGCCATCAATAGCCTCTTGTAATTGGTGCATGTCTAAAGTGACTGAGGCTTGCTCCTTTGGTTTTTGTCCTTCTTCAACTTGAAGGGCTGGCCTCTTTCTTAGTCTTCATTGAGGTAGGGGAGGTGCAACGGCATGCATCCGTCGAAGAGTAATTGGGATGCTGACTTTTATCCACTTGGGGTTTCCATTTTCGAATACCACCCCAGCCTTTGTGCACAGACAGAAAATGGTGCTGGGTGATGTGTGGAAAACGATCCAACACAAAACTCACCGGCAAGTGTACCGGGTCGCATCAAGTAATAATAACTCACATGAGTGAGGTCGATCCCACAGGGATTGAAGGATTGAGCAATTCTAGTTTAGTGGTTGATTTAGTCAAGCGAATCAAGTTTTAGTTGAGTGGGTTGTGTTTAACAGAAACTAAATTGCTTGGAATGTAAAGGGAGAGGGGAAATTGCAGTAAATTAAAGAACTGGAAAGTAAAATAGACTGAATCTTAAAGAACAAGAAAGTAAATAACTGAAACTTAAAGTGCAAGAAATATAAATTGCAGTAACTTAAATGGCAAGAAAGATAAATGGCTTGAAAATAAAAGGGGTTTGAGGACTGGGATTGCAGAATATAAACAAAGAGAAATTGAATTGCCACAGTTAATATAGCAGGAATTGAATTGGAAGCAATGAAAGCTTAAACAGAAAATTTAAGTAAAATGCAGCAAGGTTCACAGAAGAACCCAAGTAAATTATGATCTCAGGACTCAAGAGCTTAGGGAGCAGAGCCTAAAACCCAATTTCCTTCCCAGATCCGAGTTATCAAAGCAATTGACAAAAAATTAAAGAAGAAGCAGTAGAAGAACAGAAATCAAATTCAATTATGCAGAAAAGGGTTTAAAGAGATTTTAGATGGGAATTGAGACAGAATTTCCTCAATTTCACACACCCAAAACTCAGAAACAGAAGAGTAGAATTGCCCGAGTAAGAATGAGGAAGGAGATCAGTCAATTCTCCCTTAATCCTCTAAGCTCTCGGTCAAGTCTCTCAAGAACAATTACAAGAAATTCAAAGCTCAAAGAAAGTGCAAAATTCAAAAGCAAAGCCAAAGGTAAGTCAAAAGGTAAGTCAAAAGAAATTCTAATTACATCAAACTAGCTTCTATTTATACACTTTCTATTCTTGGATTTTGGGATTTGGATGGGCTTTTGATTTGGTGAAGAAATGAATTAAAATGGGGTTTTAATTTGGATTTTCGGCCCATGAAAAGTTGCTCCCAGGAGGCTGCCCTGCCCTTGTGGAGGGCAGGGCAGGATTTGGTGCATGTTGGTGCAGCTTTGGTGCATGTTGGTGCGGTTTTGGTGCGGCCTGGTACGGTTTTGGTGCGGCCTGGTGCACAAAACTCTGCCCTGCCCGCGCCGAGGGCAGGGCAGGAAAAATTGGTGCGCCAGAATGTGCCACGGTGCGTGCTTGGTGCTGCCAGGATCGAGCTATGATGCGCTAGGATCGAGCTGTGATGCGCAGAATACTGCCCTGCCCTCGCGAAGGGCAGGGCAGGAAAATTTGGTGCTGCCAGGACCGAGCTTGATGCGTGCTGGTGCTGCCAGGAATGAGCTTGGTGCGCCGATTTGAGCCTTGGTGCGCCAGATCCGTGCACCAACAAAATGCTGCCCTGCCCTCGCGGAGGGCAGGGCAGTATTTCCACTTTGATGTCCCGTGTTCGAAACACGGCTGGAACACACGCTCAATTAATTTCCTTGGTTTCTTGGCACGGCACTCAACCTTAGTTCTTTGCTTCTTCCTTGGTCCGTGTTCGATTCTTGTGGCATGCATAGGTGACATTTTTCCTTTGATTTTCTTCCATGAAGGCCCGATACTGCCCTTGTGGAGGGCAGGGCAAGGTTCTCTTCTTCTTGGTTCCAAGGCACACTTTTGTGCTCTGCCCTTGTAGTGGGCAGGGCAGAGTTGCCTTCCTTGTTTGGTTTCCTTATGTTGCCCTCCTAGAGGGCAGTGTGCCCTTGTGGAGGGCAATGTTTGCCTCCCCCTTGCATGCGGCACACTTCCTCTTGTCTTGACCACGCTTTCTTTTCCTTGGGCTACACTTCTTAGGCCACGCTTTTCCTTTTCTTTTCTCTTCTTCACCTATAATAAACAAAAACAACCACTCAAAGTATCACTAAATTCAAGAGGCTTATAAATCAATTAAAATTCAATTAAAATTAGCTTAAACCTCATGGATTAACATTAATTTCATGGTGGTTGCTTGATTTAAAGAAGTTGTGTATTTTCACTCCAAATCACTTACTTAAGAAGCAAGAAAGTACATAAAGACTAACAAAACAAGTGAATTAGCTTGAAAAATGGGTATATGATGACTTGTCATCACAGGGGTAGGCTAACCTTCCTCCAGAATCACTTTTTTCAACGAACTTCTGAATGCCCTGAGCTATGAGTTCGTGAACCTTGATCTCTCCCCCTTTGAGTATATATTGTACCATTGTTACTCTCTTAAGGTTTACCTCTGAGTTATTTCTGACGGGAAGGATGGATCTCTTTACAATTTTGAACCACCCTTTTGCCTCAGGGGTGAGATCCCCTCTCTTAATCAATTTGGACTTCTTATGGAAATCTCTTACCCAATCCATTTCTGGTATGCAGATATCTTTCACAATCTGGTCATAATTGGGACTGCTACCCATTCTGGATAGATAGCTCTCTTCTGCGAATGGTATGATTCGTGGCTTTAACATCCTCATGATGTTCATGGGGCTAAAATCCACCGTTATCCCTCTTACGAAGCTTATATAGGATTCATCTGCCCTATCATACCTGACCACGTTTTCATAAAACTCTCTTACAAGAGTTGCATTTACTTTTATGACCGGGTCAGTGAGGAGTTTCCATCTTCTCTTTTCTACATTCTCTGTGATCTCGGGGCACTCAATCTTCGTGACTTGAAAGCCTAGCTCATATATGATCTCTTTCTTAGCCATCCACCCAAATTATAATGCATGGTGAAAGGTTCTAAATTTTTTCTCATCAAAAGGGGTTGCTCCATAGGCTCCTTCCCTTTTTTTCTTTTAGAGCTTGATGATGCCATGATTAGGAGTTGGTATATGAAGGAGTTGAGGAGTATGGATTGATAATAGAATTCGATCGGGTTTAGATATGGTGTAGCTTAGAGGATTGTGTTTCGAAAGAAAGAAGAGAGAGATGGATTGGACAGATAGTTGTATATGGAAAGGTTTAGAGTGGGGGGTCGTTATATAGGAGGATGATGAGATTTGAAGGGTGTAGATTGATAGAAAAATCCAATGGTGGACGGTTGGGGTTTAGCATTAGATGGGCACAAGGATCACCACCTTTATGAATTGATTAGTTCGGTCTCTAAGGCTATCCTACTTCCAATGTTGCATTGCAACACTTTCCAATGTACTCCCCTTGAAGACAAGTGTATAGTTCCTTTGGTGAAGTGGCCGAACCCCCCTTCAATTGGTTGTCCCATCAGTTTTCTCCAACATTTCCTTCAATTTCCTTGCAAGAAAAAAGAAAAGAAAGATCAGTTTGAATTGTGGCGTAAATCACATGGGAGGCTAGCCACCCTTTTTTTTAAATTTTTTCTTTTGACTAACTAAGTGCCATTCATGAATGCAAACCAACCGACCAACTAAGTACTCATGCATGCAGCATTGGTGACACCAAACTTAGTTTGTGCTCATGTGGTGTAAAAGGATTTGATTAAGGCTCTAAGATTGACATAATATAAATTGTGTTCAAGCCCTCTTAGTGTGCCTTGAACACCAAACTTGTCATTCACTATATGCTGCATGTAGAGATTCTTATAAGTGCTTGTCAAAGTTGATTTAGAATTCACGAACCTTGCTTTATTAACTACTATTAAAGATTAAAAGGAAAGGATATAAAACATGGGTTGCCTCCCATGAAGCATTTCTTTAGCATCATTAGCTTGACGTTTGGCCTTTGTCAGGGTGGTTGGTAGTGCTTCAAATCTTCCCCTCTTGCAGTGAATCTATCTCCATTGGCTATATTAAGAAGCTCTACATGTTCTAAGGACAGAATTTTGCTGATAGTGTATACCTGAGGTAGCTGAGATGGGATGGTGGGGAGATGAGGTAGGATAGGTAGAAGATAAGTAGAGGCAATTTCATCTCCTTGAGAGAAACCCTCTGTAGTAATCTTCTTATTTTTCCATCCCCTTGGGGCCTTCTTCCTTGTTTCCCTTGATGTTACTTTGCTCCTTGTAGTTCCTTCTTTCAGGAGGGTTTTGTTGCTTGTCTCATATGACTCTGGTGGGTTTAGCTCATCTTGGGTTACACTTGGCTGTTGTTCCTTCTGACCACATTGCTTGTTAACCATAGGGGGTTCTTAGGTGTGGTGCTTGTGCTCCCGTGCTTGTCTCTTCCATAAGTTCCTTATTGTGTTCTTCCCTTGACTCTTTGTTATCATGATCTACTTCTTGTGAGGGTTTGAATACATTGAAAGTGAGTTGTTCATCATGTATCCTCAATACTAGCTCTCCTCGCTCCACATCTATAAGTGCCGGGGCTATGGCTAAGAATGGTCTTCCCAGGATGGTGGGATGGATGTGATTCTCTTCCATCTCCAAGACAACAAAGTCTGTGGGAAAGAAGTAGTTCCCAACCTTCACTAACACGTTTTCAACCACTCCTATTGCCTATTTTTGAGTTTTGTCATCCAATTTAATGATTACGTCTGTGGTTGTTAGCTCATTGATTTGAAGTTTTTTCATGAGGGATAGAGGCATTAAGTTGATGCTTGCTCCCAGGTCACAGAGTCCCTTATCAATCATTGTTTCTCCTATAGCACAGGGAATGTGAAAACTCCTTGGATCCTTCTTTTTTGTAGGTGGCCCTGTTTAAATGAGAGCACTGCACTCCCTATTCATTATTATTGTTTGCCCACCCTTCAATGAACTCTTTTTGGTCAGCAACTCCTTTATGTACTTGATGTATGAGGGCATCTGCTGTAGAGTCTTAATGAACAGTATGTTCACATGAAGGGATGCAAACATGTCGAGGAACCTTGAATATATTCTCCTTGCTACACCACCCTTGAGCCTTTGGGGAAAAGGTGCATGTGGGTTCAGAGTCTCCTCTTTCTTTTGCTCCTCCCTGTGTGTAGGATGGGGTGCTTGATTTCTCTCTTCATGCTTTTCCTTTGAATTGTCTTGGAAGTGTTCTGTTTGTGTGTTTACCTCTTCCACACTCTTCTCATCACTTATAGTGATCATCTTGCATTCTTCCCATCTTACTTTTTTTGTTTCTCCTCTTGGGTTCTTTTTTGTGTCTTTTGGAAAACTATCAGTATGTTTGGGAAACTATTGAGATAGATATCCCACTTGGGACTCCAGCCTCTTGATGGTGTCTCCCTGATTTTTGATATTGGCTCGCACTTCATCCTAGAACACTCTGTTGTCTTGGACTTCGTTACTTATGCTTTCAAGTAGAGTCTCAATTTTGGAGAGTCTATCTTCGGTTGGTGATGGTGGGTTGAGGTTAGGAGGTTGAGAGTGGTCATGTTGGTTTTGATATGGATGTTGAGAAGGGTGATTAGGTGGGTGTTGATATGATCTCTGTGAGGGATGTTGGTGAGTTGCATTGTTGTTGGGATTGTGGTTGTGGCATCTCTAGTCTTGGCCTTGGTTTTGTTGGTTTCCCCACCCAAAATTTGGGTGGTTTCTCCAACCAGAATTATAAGTTTTGGAGTATGGATCATGGGTCTGTCTGGGTGAGTTTCCAACATAGTTAGCTTGTTCCCAGTCACCTTTTTCTCCTATATTCACTCCTTCTTGAGCTGGTGATGAAGTGATGACTGCTGCAACTTGGTTCTCTTCCATCTTCTTGGTAAGATCAGCTAACTGCTTGGTGATCATCTTATTTTGAGCTAGTAGTGCATCCATATGGTTTAGCTCTATCACTCCTCGAGTGTTGCTCCTTTCAGAAGCATAGAAGTAGTCATTGCCAGCTACAGTCTCAATGACATCTATGGCTTCTTCAATGGTTTCTTCTTGTTTAGAGAACCCCCTGATGAATGGTCTACGACCTTTTTTGATTCGTATGAAAGACCTTCGTAGAAAATGTGCAGTTGAACCCATTCATTGAATATGTTTGGTGGGCACCTTCTTGTTAAGTCCTTAAATCTCTCCCATGCTTCATAGAGAGTTTCACCATCTTGTTGTCTGAAGGTTTGTACCTCAGCTCTCAACCTGTTGATTCTTTGAGGAGGGTAGAATCTCGCCAAAAATTTGTTCACCACGTCTTCCCAGTTTGTCAAACTCTCCTTCGGGAAAGATTTCAGCCATTTAGATGCTTTGTCCCTGAGTGAAAAGGGGAACAAAAGCAATCTATAGACATCCGAATGAACACCATTAGACTTCACAGTGTCACATATTCTTAGGAAGGTGGTTAGATGTTGATTGGGGTCTTCTTGGGCACTTCCTCCGAATGAGCTGTTGTTCTGAACAAGGGTGATGAGCTGGAGTTTTAATTCAAAGTTATTGGCATGTATGGTTGGCTTTTGGATACTACTTCCACAATTTCCTGGGTTTGGATTGATGTAAGAGCCTAGAACTCTTCATTCTTGCCCAGCATGATTCACAGGGCCTTCTCTGGCATGGTTGTGAGCTTTTTCTTCATGGTTGTTTTCCAAGTTCTCCTCCATGTTTGTTTCAAAGTACTCATCCTCTTTCTCAGCACCAACAACTCTTTTCCCTCTTGCTTCCCTCCTTAATCTAAGGAATGTCCTCTCAGGTTCAGAATCAAAAGAAGTTGAAGCTCCACTTCTTCTCCCTATCATACAACTAACAGAACACACATCAAGAAATAAAATGAAGAGATTATTCTTGTTAGAGTGGCTGTTAGTATGAGTGGTGCAAATTATCAAACAGTTAGTGGGTTAGTGAGCAGAATTGTAAATAATAGCAAAGTAAAAGAAAACAGAAAGGGGGGATGGGGGAGAGGAAGAAAATAACTGATACTGAAGGTAAATGACTAGGTAAAACAAGCAAAAGAAAATGCTCAATCTAGTGATCTTCCAACTTAATCATTGTCGATACAAAATCAATCCCCGGTAACGGCGCCATAAACTTGATGAACGAAAACTTGTCTCTCAACAAATCTCCCTTCGACAAGTATACCAAATTATCGTCAAGTAAAAACTCACAATAGAGTGAGGTCGAATCCTACAGGGATTGATTGGTCAAGAAACTTTAGTTGGAAGAATGTGCTAGTTCAGCTGAGCAGAAATTGAGTTGAAAATTGCATAAATTTAAATGGCGGAAAAGTAAAGTGTAGAAAGTAAATTGTAGAATCTTAAATGGGGAATTGGGGAGATGAACATGAAAATAAATAGCAGAAAGTAAAGAGAATGGGTAAGATCAGAAATGGGGGATTCATTGGGCTTAGGAGATGTTGCATTCTCCGGATCAAGTTCATTATCATCTCTTTCTCAATCAATGCATTCATTGATCTCCTTGGCAATCTTAAGTGATTGGATCCCAATTCCTTGGCAACCCAATCTCTCTAATCTTGAACAATTGCCCAATTCCTTGATTTAATTGCTCATGGGAAGAGATGAAGTATGGTCACTGATTATACCACATGTATTTCCAAATCAAAGTGTTGGGAGGATTACATGTCACTATATCCGTCCAAACCCCAATTCGGTCCAACATGAGAAAGCAATTCTAGCATGATCTCCTCATCCCTTTTCCAAGGCTCAGAGGAGATCCAATTATGGAGAGTTTCTTTTCCAAGACAACAAACTAATTGATTTAAGATCAAAAGCTTTCTAGTAAATCAAGAGAAAAGAAAGAAGAAGAAGAATGAAAACTATAATTGATCCACTAAATTACAACAGAGCTCTGATGATCGGACTCTTGTGTGATTTAGAATTTCACAAATGAAAGCTCGTTGTAAAGTATAGTTTCTAAACCAACAATAGTCCTTTCATACAAAAATTTGGTTGTCACTAAGTGCAAATCCATAAAATTAATAACCAGAGTATTTAGACTCCGGGTCGTCTCCCTAGGAATCACAATGAAGTGCTTGGTTATTGGCTACAAGGTGTGTTTTTGGGGTTTTCGGAATGATAGACATGAAAATAATTGATAACGAAGATTAAATGACAAAGGGGTCTTGGCAAGGGTTGGTAGTCAAGGATCTCTATCCTAATCACTAACCACAACATGAGAATTGGCAAGGATTAACCTCATTAAATTGTCCTCTAACTAGTAAAGGAGAGTCAAATGAGCTATGCCAATCCAAGTCCATAAGTCCTAACTCCTTACTGATTCAAATAGTTAGAGTTAGAGTTAATGGCTCCCAATCATCAATCACTTGGACATTAGCAACTCAAGAGTTCCTAAGTTACCTTCCCAAGCCAAGAACATAAAATTCTACTCTAACATCCTTCCAAGCATTTTGTCAAACACTTGGAAAGCATAAAAGGAAAGTACAACAAATAACAAGAATTGATGAAATATAATGAATACCAATTGTAAAGAAAATGAGATCACAACTCAATCAACAACAAAAGAACATCAATAATTTAATTGTAATTGAGAAAATATCCAAATCCAACAAGGATTCATCATTACAAGAAAATAGTAAAAAGGGAAACCAACATGAGAACTATGAACGATCAAAATTAGGAACATGAAATTGTAGATAAAAATAAGATGATAACATGAAATTGGAACTAGAATTAAAGTAAAATTAACCTAATCTACCCTAATTCTAGAGAGAAGATAGAGCTTCTCTCTCTAGAAACTACACTACATGATGCTAATACTAACTAATGTTCTTCCCCCCTTTTGCTTGGGCTTCAATTCTACATGAAATACACTTAGAAATAAGCTAGAATTGGGCATGGGAAGCTCAGAAATCGCCCCCCAGCAATTTGCCCTTAAGTGAGTCACGTGCGAGTATTGGCGCGTACACGTGCTTTGCGCTGGCGCGTCGATTGGCAAATCCTTCATCTGCGCGGGCGCGTCATGTTCGGGTGCGCGTTCCTACATGAACCTCTTCTACGCGTGCGCGGCCCTTTGATGCAATTCCAATCTTTGTTTCTTCATGCATTCTCCTCCTTGTATGCTTTTCTCCTCATTTCTTCCATCCAATACTTGCCTTATGATCCTGAAATCACTCAACAAACACATCAAGGCATCGATTGGAATTAAAGTGAATTAAAATCACCAGTTTAAGGCCTAAAAAGCATGTTTTTACATTTAAGCACAATTCAAAGGAGAATTACAAAACCATGCTATTTCATTGAATAAATGTGGGAAAAGGCGATAAAATCCCCCAAAATAAGCATAAGTTAAATCACGAAATCGGGGTTTATCAAACCTCCCCACACTTAAACTAAGCATGTCCTCATGCTTAAATCAAGAAAGAAGCAAGGGCTATTAATGTTTATTCAATGAAAACTAGCTAAGTGAAGTCTATCTAAATGCAATCTACCTATATGGATGCAATGGCTTAGTCAAAATGAATCAATCTCCAAGAATCTACATGCAAGCGCAGTAATAATCAAAGCAAACCCACAATTGAATTGAAGCATTAAGAGATTTCATAAACTTGCAAGAAAAGATGATCACAGGTGGAAACATGTAATTGAGCGATCGAACCCTCACCGGATGTGTATCCGCTCTATGCGCTCAAGTGTATAGGGTTGATTCACTCGATTCTCCCCTAATCATGCTTTCCAAGATTTGTTTTTCATCTAACAATCAACAATTACTCCATGCATGCATACAAATATCATGAGGACTTCCCATAGGTTGTAATGGGGCTATGGTCAAGGTAGGATGCATATGGTTAAGTGAGCTTGAAATTTGAATCTTTCATTAGCTTAAATTTCCCACCTAACCTATGACAACTTATACAATTTCTAAACAAACCTAACTACCCATTCTTTACTTTTTCACACACTCATGCATTCTCTTTTTGATCACCACCCATATGCATTGACTCTGATTGAGTTTTACTTGGGGCATTTTGTCCCCTTCTTATTGCCTTTCTTTTGCTTTCTTTTCTATATATATACTTTTTTTTAACAAGAAGTATATACAAACGTATCAATGCATATGGTTTTACATTCAATGCATGAGTATGTATCCAATTTCCCAAAATATTGACAAAAATACAAAAAATCCACTTTTATCCCAACCAATGTTCCCAACTCTCCCAAACCTGAATGATAAGCACTCTCACTAGCCTAAGCTAATCAAAGATCCAAATAAGAACATTTATTGTTTTCTGCTTTAGGCTTGTAATGTGCTAAAATTAAGAACAAATGGGTTAAGCATAGGCTCAAGATTGGTTTACAATGGAAGATAAAAGGTAGGCTCTTTGGGTAAGCGAGCTAATTGAAATGATGACCTCAATTATATAAGTGCATGTATACGCAAAATAATGGACATATATAATCAAACAAATTAAAGATTACAATCATAGAAAGAGAATAATTCACACAAGAATGAAAATAAGTGGCTATATAATGTAACCACACAATTAAAGTTCAAATCTCACATGCTTGTGTTCATAGCTAAAAAACATGATCCACAATTGTATAATTCGAGTAAGTTCTAAAAAAAAATATTTCAATCAATTGGGGTGGTGCCCTAAAAATGAATTTAAAAAAAAAATTTCTAGTCTATCCCTTTTTAATCAAAGCACGATTCTTATATAGAAAGGGTTAACTAGGATTTAACAATCCAAAAAATTTTTCTGATCACAATCAAAGCCAAGATGCAAAACACACACACACACACATATATATATATATATATATATATATATATATATATATATATATATATATATATACACACACACACTAAGAGTAGCTAAAATTGTGCATCAACCAAAATAAAGGTATCCAAAATAGCAAATATGTACAGTAATCCTAAAATGATCTAAAATGTAAAGTGCAGAATAAGACAAAATAAAGTGGCAGAGGATATAAATAGAAGTCTGAAAGTTACATAAGTGCAAACACCGGTCACAAACGGTGACCTCCCCACACTTTAGAATCAAGCATCGCCCTCGATGCTACTGCTGAAGCTCGGGATGGGGGTCAACAATCACGTCGGGCTGTGGCGCATGCTCAGGCTGTGGAACTGGCAGTGGTGCTGGCTGTGAGTCCTCAGGAGTGGTCTGTGCCTCTGGTGGTGCGTCTTGCTGAGTCGGCTCTTCACCATGCTCCTCCTCCTGATCCTGCTCGTCTGAGGCTGGAGAGTCTGGGAGTGGGGAGAGCTCGATGCCCTGGGATGCGAATGCCCGGTCTAAGCGGTCAATACGTCTCATAAGGCGACGCTCGAGGTGCTCCAGGAAATGGAGTAAGCGCTGCACCAATAGGTATGTCGGCTCAGGTGCTGGTGGTGGTGGTAAGGATGCGGTGGCGGCCGAGGAAGAGGGGGCTGCTGCTGTGGAGGGTGAAGGTCCAGCTGCTTCCACAGTCACTCTAGCCCGAGAACGGCCTCTAGGCGGTGGTCTCTCGTGCACACAGCCACTCCAAGGAATGGTGACCTCCTTATCATCATCATCCAAGGGTGGTGGTGTCTCATCATCATCCCTCCACTAAACATCGGCTAACGCAGCCATGCTGGTGACCAGAGTGGGAAATGGAAGTAAGCCTCGGATATGTGCTCGCCACATGCTCTATCGAATCAAACAGGGGAAATACACCACTTTGCCCTCCATGACACAACCGATCAGAACTAACATGTCCATCGGGATCTCAGAGAAATGTGTGGTGGGCAAGATATAGGTGGCAAATATTATCTGTCAGGTCTTGGCCTCTCTAGACAAATGAGCAAACATCATCCTCTTGGGTTGCCTGTTGCCCAAATCCATCACCCATGGAGTCTCTGGTGTGGCAATCACGCGCTTAAGCACCTCATAATCGAAGGTCATGCAGTTGATAGCAATATCTGCCTGCTGATATGCGCAGGCATCATCATTAATGTGTCGGCACTGCAGTGCCTCCTCGATGGCAGCCTCAGTAATCATAATCTCTCTATTCCTCATCTGAACTGAATCGAGATTGGCACAGAAAAAGTTGTAGTAGAACTCCTTGACCCATGAGATGTTTATCCTCCCCAGATCCCTATCAACAAACTCCAAACCCAACTATAGAATGCGGCCATTGACGGCGCGCCTTACATCATTTGGAAGCACCAACCTCTTCTCAATATTTAGATTTGTCTTCCGGTATTTGGGAAAGCGAAGCTCATAGTAGAGGTTGGGGAATTTGAGTGGGTCAGTGGACAGAAGCAGCTGATTTTCCTTATCCGTCTCATTCAGTGGATTTTTAGCATAATTAGCATATGGGGACGGGATAGAGATCTTAGAGTGCTTTCTTTTCTTAGAAGAAGTGGCTATGGCTTTCCCCTTGTCTGACATCCTGAAAAATAGAATTTACATAATATAAGAAGCTAGCCAAATAATCAAAAAGCACTCATAACAATGCATATTCAGAAAGTGAGTAAATAAAGTAGAAATCTTGGGATGAAAGCAACAAGGTTCAAAATTCAAAAGAATCTTCAAACCGAGAATTCAAACCACAATTGCACATTAACTGATCATTAAGCCTAAGAAACACCATATTCAAAATAATGATAAAAAGAGTTAAGTCAAAAATCAAAAGAGAAGTTAGTTGGTTAAACAGGTTAGAGTTAGAAAGCAGTTTGGAAGTTAGTGATATGGTGGCTACCGGCTTAATTCAAAAGATATGTACATAGTAGGGATGTAAGCATGTTCACAATCACGAAAAGCATCAAGTCATTGATGATGAAATATGATATTGCAAAAAAACAACTAACGAGAAAGCAAGTCATCAATCAATGCAAATTACTAGAATTACATTATCAAAATATCAAAGAATGAATCAATCAAGAAATATTCAACACCAAATTAGATTTTCCATGAAAGTCACAAAGATTGAGATAAGATTTGAAAAATTCATATGCCATGTGACCAAGGGTAATCTGGGCATGAAGGGTTCGAATCACAGCGTTCATATGGGTAGAAGAAATCATTAATCTTGTGGGGCAAGCAAATAAGCTCAATTTCAAATGAAAATCAAGTTACTGGTCAATCTGAAAATTCATTAGAATCGTTCAATGCACATAAGCAATCTAGCATGAATATAAGCAAAGAATATGATAATCATGACCAAACTTGTTTTTGAACAATTTCCAAAACCATTTAGGTAATAAAATCCCTTTGATACAAGAATCACCAAATAGGAATTGTTACAACAAGTGAGTGTAATTCATGGTGTATGGTTAGGAAAAATCCGGCAGCAATTCGGTAGTAAGTTGGCTATTTTCCAAATTCAAACAGTCAAATTGACTTCCATATGAATGCATTAACAATGAAAAACAGAGAAGACCATATATAAATGCGTCGGAAGTAAGCAATTGAGCATTAAACATGAATGAGCTACAAGCAACCAGCAGCAATGAATAGTGAAGCAACATGCAACATACAACATAAGCAGAGCAATGAAACAGAGCAGTTCCTCACAACACAAAAATTCAAACATGTAATCACAAACGGAGCACTTATCAGACCTAGAATCCTCTAACCACATCCTAACTACCTAACAACAGATATCTCTAACTATCCTAACAAACAAAATCATGTACTAACTAATTAAACTAACAAGAAGCTAAGAACAGAAATAAAACAGAGCAGAGGCAGGGTGGAACCTGGGAAGCAGAAATGGTTGCGAAAAAGGGAAGGAAAGGGAGGCAGTAGAAGTGATCAGCAGAGTCACTGCCTTGGATGGTGGTGACGAGGAAACTCGCGCCGGCGACAATGGAGGTCACGGCAGTCGGAGTTTCGGTCACCGTGAGAGAGAACATAGGAGTGAGAGGGAGAGGAAAACGGCGAGAAGGAGAGGAAGAAAAAGAGAGGGGCGAGGCGGCGACGCCAGTGGTCGCGGGGTGGCTCACCGGAGAGGGGTAACGGAGGTTGGGGGTGGAACGTTGGAGAGGAGGGGCAGAGAGAGAGAGACGTTAGGGAAGAGAAGAGGGTTGCGCGAATGCACTGTTCCCTTCGCGAATTCAGGGTTAGTGATTTTTGAATCTGCGCGAGCGCGCATCTTGCGCATCCGTGCAGGTAAGTTGGGCTAGAGGCATAAAGAAGGCCCAGAGTTGGCATAACTCTCGGGTCCTTGGCCTGGGTGATGCTGAGACACATCGACGCGCACGCACTGTGTGTGTTCGCGTGGATGGCTTGAGCTTATGGAATGTGCGCAGAGGCACGAATTACACCGACGCATGGGCAGAGAAACAGGAAGGGGCGCGGACACGTGCAGCGTGCGTTCTCGTGGGTTGAAATATAGAGTTGGCCCAAAAGTGGCGCAACTCTCTGGTCCTTGGCCCAGAAAGTTCAGAATGTGATTCTACGCGCGCGCACTGTGCGCCAGCGCGTGAAATCTCTCTTTCTTCTACTTTTACTTTTTTTTTTGGAAGAGCTTAGTACCCTCTCAATCTCCCTCAAGGTCCTAAAGCAAGCAACGATGTAAAATTGATACATAATTTGAGATAATGGGTATTTTTCAAATGAACTTAGAAAACTTAGAATCCAAGCAAAAACTCAATTTCAAAGAATCATCCCATATTCAAACCTAGATTGTATAGAACACCTTAGCAATCAAAGTAAAACACATTTAAAAGGTAGAGAAACTATACACAATGGAACCCAATTCATTTATTCGTTATATCTACAACAGAATGGAAAGAGTTTACCATGGTGGGATGTCTCCCACCAAGCACTTTTCGTTTAAGTCCTTACGTTGGACATTTGGGAGGATCCTTGTCAAGGCGGATTATGCTTGTATCCATCCTTGAACCTCCAAGAGTGCTTGTCCTTCAGTCGGTTGTCAGAATTCCAACCATGTTCACCAAGCTTTGGTGAGGTTCCTTCCAAGATATGAGCTCCCAAGATTGACTTCCAGCGCATGATCCAGGATCCCATATCTTATCTTCACACCCATCTTCTAGTTGGTCGTCTTAGTTCCGTTCGGGTGATAAGAAAGTAGAATTCTCATGTGAGCACCAAATTATTCTCCTAGACCCATTTAATTGAGCATTACACCAATCCATGTTCTTCAGTTTCGAGCTTCCAACCATAATGAATCTAGACTTACAATGTGAACCACTAAATGTCCTCCTCTTACGCTTAATTCCACAAAGTGCCCGACGTTGGCCATCCGTCTCAAGAAAATCGTTCTCAAGTGGAATAATGAAGCTAAGATTTAGAAGTTTTACCCACTCAAGCGAAGGGTTGGATGACAAATTAGATGGAGGAGTTCCCAAAGATCGTGACAAAGTATGTTCTACTCCTGTCCATCCCCTTTTGGAGGTTTCCACCACTTGATAAGATTCCTCAAGTTCAAGTTCTTCTTCACTAATTTCTTCTATCTCTTCCCCATCACTCAAATCATACAGAGGAGGTTGAGCAAAATCTACCTTATCGTCAATTCCAAGCATAGTGGGGAATGATTCTTCAAACTCACAAGGTTCATATGTTGATTCGGAATCATCATAGATAGAAGGGCTTGTTGCTTGGAACACTTCTTCCACTTCTTCATTGGAAGAGGGTTCAACAAGATCATCAAGGGGATTATTCAATGTGGACAAAAAATCATTGATGATGAAATCCACTTCTTGATCAATTTCCTCATTTACTCCTGCAACATTACTCTTTTCTTTAGTATCCCTTTCACATTCCTTGAAAGAGGATTCTTCAACTTGATATTCCTTTATGTACTCAACATATCCTAAACACCCAACCGCTACTTCCTTTAGTTCAACCATCTCTACCTTCTCCTCTTATTGTACTTCGTGCTTCGGTTCCTCTTCTTCACCTTGGAGTTTCAGGTTCATTTCCTCACTAACCTCCTTGGTTGCTTCTCTACATTCAACAATGGAAATGCCTTGGTCACATAAGTTTAGGCGGAATGAGATCATGTCACCAATGGTTTCTACCATGGTAGTCATTTTTGCTCTTAACTCTTCAAACTTCCTTTTGTCCTCCTCATGTCGCCTTAAGAGATGAGATTCAAGATCTCTCACTTCTAGCATGGTGGCTTCATTGGGGGTTGGTGATAAAAAAGAGGGTTCATCATTCGAGGAAAAGGTGTTGTAGTTAGAAGGCGGTTCATATTGGTGAAATCCTTGAGGTGGTGTGTATATATTTTGTAGTTCAGGGGAGTATTAGTATTGGAACGGTGATTCTAGATGTGATTCATATGGTGGTTTATATGGTGTGTATGAATTAGGGCCATATAGAGTTGAATGGTGATGTGAGGCTTTTGAATGTGGTGTGTAACTATATTGAGGGATGGGACTCTTGTGTGATTTAGAATTTCACAAATGAAAGCTCGTTGTAAAGTATAGTTTCTAAACCAACAATAGTCTTTTCATACAAAAATTTGGTTGTCACTAAGTGCAAACCCCCTAAAATTAATAACCAGAGTATTTAGACTCCGGGTCGTCTCCCTAGGAATCACAATGAAGTGCTTGGTTATTGGCTACAAGGTGTGTTTTTGGGGTTTTTTGGAATGATAGACATGAAAATAATTGATAACGAAGATTAAATGACAAAGGGGTCTTGGCAAGGGTTGGTGGTCAAGGATCTCTATCCTAATCACTAACCACAACATGAGAATTGGCAAGGATTAACCTCATTAAGTTGTCCTCTAACTAGTAAAGGAGAGTCAAATGAGCTATGCCAATCCAAGTCCATAAGTCCTAACTCCTTACTGATTTAATTAGTTAGAGTTAGAGTTAATGGCTCCCAATCATCAATCACTTGGACATTAGCAACTCAAGAGTTCTTAAGTTACCTTCCCAAGCTAAGAACATAAAATTCTACTCTAACATCATTCTAAGCATTTTGTCAAACACTTGGAAAGCATAAAAGGAAAGTACAACAAATAACAAGAATTGATGAAATCTAATGAATACCAATTGTAAAGAAAATGAGTTCACAACTCAATCAACAACAAAAGAACATGAATCATTCAATTGTAATTGAAAAAATATCCAAATCCAACAAGGATTCATCATCACAAGAAAATAGTAAAAAGGGAAACTAACATGAGAACTTTGAACGATCAAAATTAGGAACATGAAATTGTAGATAAAATTAGATGATAACATGAAATTGGAACTAGAATTAAAGTAAAATTAACCTAATCTACCCTAATTCTAGAGAGAAGATAGAGCTTCTCTCTCTAGAAACTACACTACATGATGCTAATACTAACTAATGTTACTTTCCCCCTTTTGCTTGGGCTTCAATTCTACATGAAATATACTCAGAAACAAGCTGGAATTGGGCTTGGGCAGCTGGTGCACGAAATTGTGATCATCAATGGTGCCATCAACATGGTACGCTCAATTGCAATCTCAACTCTTTATCACAACTTCGCACAACTAACCAGCAAGTGCACTGGGTCGTCCAAGTAATAAACCTTATGCGAGTAAGGGTCGATCCCACGGAGATTGTTGGTATGAAGCAAGCTATGGTCATCATGTAAATCTCAGTTAGGCAGATTCAAATGGTTATGGATGATATATGAATAAAGCATAAAATAAAGATAGAGATACTTATGTAATTCATTAGTGAGAATTTCAGATAAGCGTATGGAGATGCTTTGTCCCTTCCGTCTCTCTGCTTTCCTACTGTCTTCATGCAATCCTTCTTACTCCTTTCCATGGCAAGCTGTATGTTGGGCATCACCGTTGTCAGTGGCTATAGTCCCATCCTCTCAGTGAAAATGTTCAATGCGCTTTGTTATAGCACGGCTAATCATCTGTCGGTTCTCAATTAGGTTGGAATAGAATCCATTGATTCTTTTGCGTCTGTCACTAACGCCCAGCCTTCAGGAATTTGAAGCTCGTCACAGTCATTCAATCCTTGAATCCTACTCAGAATACCACAGACAAGGTTTAGACCTTCCGGATTCTCTTGAATGCCGCCATCAATTCTAGCTTATACCACGAAGATTCCGATTAAGGGATCCAAGAGATATACACTCAATCTAAGGTAGAACGGAGGTGGTTGTCAGGCACACGTTCATAGGTGGGAATGATGATGAGTGTCACGGATCATGACATTCATCAAGTTGAGGAACAAGTGATATCTTAGAAGAAGAATAAGCTGAATTGAATAGAAGAAAAATAGTAATTGCATTAATACTCGAGGTACAGTAGAGCTCCACACCTTAATCTATGGTGTGTAGAAACTCCACCGTTGAAAATACATAAGAACAAAGTCTAGGCACGGCCATGAGGCCAGCCCCCTTGATCTAAGAACTAGACGTCCAAAGATGTAAAATACAATAGCAAAAGGTCCTATTTGTAGAGAACTAGTAGCTTAGGGTTTACAAAGATGAGTAAATGACATAAAAATCCACTTCCGGGCCCACTTGGTGTGTGCTTGGGCTGAGCATTGAAGCTTCTATGTGTAGAGACTTTTCTTGGAGTTAAACGCCAGCTTTTGTGCCAGTTTGGGCATTTAACTCCCATTCTTGTGCCAGTTCCGGCGTTTAACGCCGGGCAGTTTTGAGCTGATTTGGAACTCCAATTTGGGCCATTAAATCTCGGGCAAAGTATGAACTATTATACATTGCTAGAAAGCCCAGGATGTCTGCTTTCCAACGCAGTTGAGAGCGCGCCAATTGGGCTTCTGTAGCGCCAGAAAATCCACTACGAGTGCAGGGAGGTCAGAATCCAACAGCATCTGCAGTCCTTTTCAGCCTCTAAATCAGATTTTTGCTCAGGTCCCTCAATTTCAGCCAGAAAATACTTGAAATCACAGAAAAACACACAAACTCATAGTAAAGTCCAGAAAAGTGAATTTTAACTAAAAACTAATAAAAATATAATAAAAACTAACTAAAATATACTAAAAACATACTAAAAACAATGCCAAAAAGCGTATAAATTATCCGCTCATCACAACACCAAACTTAAATTGTTGCTTGTCCCCAAGCAACTGAAAATCAAATAAGATAGAAAGAAGAGAATATGCAATGAATTCCAAAAATATCTATAAAGATCAGTATTAATTAGATGAGCGGAGCTTTTAGCTTTTTGCCTCTGAACAGTTTTGGCATCTCACTTTATTCTTTGAAATTCAGAATGATTGGCTTCTATGGGAACTCAGAATCCAGATAGTGTTATTGATTCTCCTAGTTAAGTATGATGATTCTTGAACACAACTACTTTATGAGTCTTGGCCGTGGCCCAAAGCACTCTGTCTTCCAGTATTACCACCGGATACATACATGCCATAGCACATAATTGGGTGAATCTTTTCAGATTGTGACTCAGCTTTGCTAGAGTCCCCAATTAGAGGTGTCCAGGGTTCTTAAGCACACTCTTTTTGCCTTGGATCACAACATCATTAATTTTTTTCTTTTTCTTTTTTCCCTTTTTTTTCGTTTTTTTCTCTTTTTTTTTGTATTCACTGCTTTTTCTTGCTTCAAGAATCATTTTTATGATTTTTCAGATCCTCAGTAACATGTCTCCTTTTTCATCATTCTTTCAAGAGCCAACATTCATGAACAACAAATTCAAAAGATATATGCACTATTCAAGCATACATTCAGAAGTCAAAGTATTGCCACCACATCAAAATAATTAATCTGTTATAAAATTCAAAATTCATGAAATTCTTCTCTTTTTCAATTAAGAACATTTTTCATTCAAGAAAGGTGATGGATTCATAGGATATTCATCGGAGGAGATGCCAACCTTACATTTTTCGGACTAAAATCTAAGCATTTCCCCCGAACTATTGTAAGCCAATTCTTTGGGTTTGGGTTCATACTTTGATCATGGTTCTTGGTGATCCATGCATTGGCATAGAACTCTTGAACCATTAAGATTTCGTCTTGTTGAATGGGGTTGGTAAGAACTTCCCAACCTCTTCTTCGGATCTCATGTCGGATCTCCAGATATTCACTCTTTTTAAGTTTGAAAGGGACCTCGGGGATCACCTTCTTCATGGCCACAACTTCATAGAAGTGGTCTTGATGCACCCTTGAGATGAATCTCTCCATCTCCCATGACTCGGAGGTGGAAGCTTTTGCCTTCTGGTGCACGAAATTGTGATCAATACTTTTTCACAACTCAAATAATCCCCGGTAATGAAACCAAAAACTTGGTGTTCACTGCCATGGCATAAACACAACTTCGCACAACTAACCGGCAAGTGTACTGGGTCGTCCAAGTAATAAACCTTACGCGAGTAAGGGTCGATCCCACAGAGATTGTTGGTATGAAGCAAGCTATGGTCACCTTGTAAATCTCAGTCAGGCAAACTCAAATGGGTATGGTAATAAACGCATAAAACATAAAGATAAAGATAGAGATACTTATGTAATTCATTGGTAGGAACTTCAGATAAGTGTATGAAGATGCCTTCCCTTTCGTCTCTCTGCTTTCCTACTGTCTTCATCCAATCCTTCTTACTCCTTTCCATGGCAAGCTTAAGCAAGGGTTTCACCGTTGTCAGTGGCTACTGATGAGCGGATAATTTGTATGCTTTTTGGCATTGTTTTTAGTATGTTTTTAGTATGATCTAGTTAGTTTTTAGTATATTTTTATTAGTTTTTAGTTAAAATTCACTTTTCTGGACTTTACTATGAGTTTGTGTGTTTTTCTATGATTTCAGGTATTTTCTGGCTGAAATTGAGGGACCTGAGCAAAAATCTGATTCAGAGACTAAAAAGGACTGCAGATGCTGTTGGATTCTGACCTCCCTGCACTCGAAGTGGATTTTCTGGAGCTACAGAAGCCCAATTGGCGCGCTCTCAACGGCGTTGGAAAGTAGACATCCTGGGCTTTCCAGCAACATATGATAGTCCATACTTTGCCCAAGATTTGATGGCCCAAACCGGCGTTCAAAATCACCCTCAGAAATCCCAGCGTTAAACGCTGGAACTGGCACCAAAATGGGAGTTAAACGCCCAAACTGGCATAAAAGCTGGCGTTTAACTCCAGGAGGAGTCTCTACACGAAAATGCTTCATTGCTCAGCCCAAGCACACACCAAGTGGGCCCGGAAGTGGATTTTTATGTCATTTACTCATCTCTGTACACCCTAGGCTACTAGTTCTCTATAAGTAGGACCTTTTACTATTGTATTTTCATCTTTTGATCACTCTAGATCTCTAGATCATCTTTGGACACTTAGTTCTTAGATCATTGGGAGGCTGGCCTCACGGCCATGCCTAGACCCTGTACTTATGTATTTTCAACGGTGGAGTTTCTACACACCATAGATTAAGGTGTGGAGCTCTGCTGTACCTCGAGTGTTAATGCGATTACTATTGTTCTTCTATTCAATTCCGCTTGTTCTTGTTCTAAGATATCACTTGTTCTTCAACTTGATGAATGTGATGATCCGTGACACTCATCATCATTCTCACCTATGAACGTGTGACTGACAACCACCTCCGTTCTACCTTCGATTGGGTGAATATCTCTTGGATTCCTGATTGCACGATGCATGGTTGATCGCCTGACAACCGAGTGCTCGCCTGACAACCGAGCCAACCATTCCGTGAGATCAGAGTCTTCGTGGTATAGGCTAGAACTGATGGCGGCATTCAAGAGAATCCGGAAGGTCTAACCTTGTCTGTGGTATTCTGAGTAGGATTCAATGATTGAATGACTGTGACGTGCTTCAAACTCCTAGCAGGCGGGGCGTTAGTGACAGACGCAAAAGAATCGATGGATTCTATTCCGGCCTGACCGAGAACCGACAGATGATTACCCATGCTGTGACAGAGCATAGGCGACGTTTTCACTGAGAGGATGGGAGGTAGCCATTGACAACGGTGAAACCTTACATAAGCTTGCCATGGAAAGGAGTAAGAAGGATTGGATGAAGACAGTAGGAAAGCAGAGAGACGGATGGGAAGGCATCTTCATGCGCTTATCTGAAGTTCCTACCAATGAATTACATAAGTACCTCTATCTTTATCTTATTGTTTATTTTCGTTCATCACCATATCCATTTGAGTTTGCCTGACTAAGATTTACAAGATGACCATAGCTTGCTTCATACTAACAATCTCCGTGGGATCGACCCTTACTCGCATAAGGTTTATTACTTGGACGACCCAGTACACTTGCTGGTTAGTTGTGCGAAGTTGTGTAATGCCATGGTATTAAGCTACCAAGTTTTTGGGGTTCATGACCGGGGATTATGAGAGTTGTGAAATGTATTGTTCACAATTTCGCGCACCAAGTTTTTGGCGCCGTTGCCGGGGATTGTTCAGTTTGGACAACTGACGGTTCATCTTGTTGCTTAGATTAGGTATTTTTTTTCTTCAGAGTTCTTAAGAATGAATTCTAGTGTTTCAAGGTGATGCTCTTATCATCACCAAAGCTGATTGATCTTCATCAATTTAGCTCTTGAATGCAATATTCTGCTGAAGCTTAGCTGACCATGTCTAATTCCTTTAGACTGAAGCTTTAGACTAACATTGCATGATTCCTGGAGTTCTCATTAAGAATTTTGTTATCTTTTTCCATTTAATTTTCGAAAAACACAAAAAAATCAAAAAAAAAATCATAAAATCCAAAAATTTCTTGTTTGAGTCTAGTGTCTCATCTTAAGTTTGGTGTCAATTGCATGCATTCATTCATGTGTCTTAAGGATCTTCAAATAATTCTTGATGATTTCTTACTCCAATCTTTGAATTCTCTTGACTTGAGTGTTTATGTGTCTCATATGCATTATCATTAGTGTTAGTAGTATACAAACTGCTAAGTTTGGTGTCTTGCATGCATTGTTATTTGATTTTAGTTGCATTTTGATTATAAAAAAAATCCAAAAATATTTTTAATTTGTGTCTTCTCAAGTCAATGATACAGAGAATTGAAGATTCAGAACATACAGCAGAGGAATTATACAGAAAAAGCTGGGCGTTCAAAACGCCCAGTGAAGAAGGACAGACTGGCGTTTAAACGCCAGCCAGGGTACCTGGTTGGGCGTTTAACGCCCAAAAAGGTATAGTTTTGGGCGTTAAACGCCAGAATGTGCACCATTCTGGGCGTTTAACGCCAGGATGGCACAAGGGGAAGATTCTATTTTTCAAATGCAATTTTTTTCAGGTTTCAAAGTTTTTCAAAATCAAATCTTTTTCAAATCATATCTTTTCAATCAAATCTCTTTCAAATTCAATTTCTTTCTATTTTCAAAAATACTTACTGTTCCGAGGGTTACCTGAAACGTGTAGCTCGGTCGTTTTGGAGAAGCCCGAGGTGGGGGAACTGATGACCCGAGCTTGATATGTAGAGTGGTTGGTGGTTGTACCTGCAATGACACTCCGATGCTTAAGTTAGCATGGGTCCAAGCAGATATGTGTAGAATGTGGAATGTGTGTCATACCTGGGTGCTCCAGTGTATTTATAGTAGTTGGCCGTGATCTCCCCTGGATAAGATATTCTTATCTTATCTTATCTTTTTGGGAGTTTTATCTCTATCTTTGTGGAACCGCCTTTTCTAGGCCTTTTCGGCCTTTAGGTTTTGGGCTGCGTTCCTTTTGATGGGCCTTCTTAGCGTTATTGTCCGAGGTCCGACCTCAGGCGTGGGCCTTGGGACGAGGTCGGACCTTTCATGGATTTTGCCGAGTTGGAGGAGCTCGGTCAGGGTATGAACAGTGCCCCTGCCCAAGTTCGTCCTTTTCGAGAGGTCGAGCTCGGGCATAGTAGTTTTTCAAAATTCAAAAAATGGCCGTTTCAGCATTTATTGCATTTTACCGTTTCTCCTCGATTTCCGTTCGGGCTCTGTGAAGGCATTATTTATTTGCTCCCTTCCTTTTTCTTCGTTTATTCTGTTCCCTTCCTGTTTTTTCTGAGTTTTCGCCATCTTCTTTTTCGAGCACCGCTTCTTCTTTCTCTTTGTTTCTTCTTCCCAGAATCTTTCCGTGCGTTTTTCCGGGGTTTCCTCTGCGCTTTCGTTCCGTTCTCCTTGCTTCGGAGCTCGTCGTCCTCGTTTCTTTCTTCCAGGTTTGTTCCCCTCTCTTTTCTTGTGCACATATGCTTCTGTTTCTTTTGTGTGGCTCTTTGTTTGTTTCTTTTTCCCTATGTCTGGGTTGCCCCGAAAAGAGGCGCCGCCATTGCTTTGTTTGTTTGTATATGGGGGGGGGGCTCTTTTCTATCTTTGTTTCTTTGTTTTGCTGAATGGGTTTTCGTTGTCTGCCTTTTATGTGATTTTTGCTTTGCTGTTGTATTCTTCTTTGTAGGCAAGAATTTTATGTCTCGAAAGGTTCTTCAAGCGATGTCGACCAAGATTCCAAGTGGTCTTGGTTGGGTAGATCCTGTTCCTCTAAGAGTCCCTTCTGTGGTAGATTCTGAGTATTTAGCTAGGTTTCGTAGGCAATGTAGCATATGTGAAGATAGAGAGTCTGAGAGGGATTATGAACTAGTAGCCCCGGATTCCGAGGAGAGAGTGTGCTTCCCGCCCCTAGATAGTTCCGAGAAGCTCTTCTTTTACGCTTATGACTGTTTTTTCTCTAAGCTGGGTGTCCGACTTCCTTTTACCGACCTGGAGTCCGAGGTGTTATGGTCTTGTAACCTTGCCCCTACGCAGCTCCATCCAAATTCTTGGGCGTTTTTAAAGCTGTTTCAACTTTTGTGTCAGTTTTTGGGCGTTGCTCCCTCTATTTCTCTTTTTTCCTACTTGTTTGTGTTGACGAAGCCGGGGTCGGGTGGAGGGAAGGTATCTTGGGTTTCTTTTAGGGCTAACCAGGGAAGGAAGTTTTGTACCCTTTATGATGAGTCCTTTCATGATTTTAAGAACTTTTATTTCAAGGTTCGGGCTACTGGAGACGTCCGACCTTTCTTTCTAGATGAGAGTGGGGAGCCTTCTTTTCCTCTTTGTTGGCAGGAGAATGTAGTGTTTGCTAAGTATACCTTTGAGAGTCTAGATGAGGTGGAGCAGGCTTTTGTGGGTGTGGTGAGCAGTTTATGGGGTCGGGCACCTCACTTGGACACGAAGAAAATGTTGGGAGATCCAAGCCTTCTCCGTTCCGAGTTAGGTAGTTCCCGACCTCTTCCGAGATTCATCTTTTTTAGTATTTTGGTTTTGCTTGTTTTTGGTGGAATTTCTGTTGTGGTAATCCTTTTCTTTATTTCTTGTAGAGATGTCTTCTCAGGCGGATTCCATGAAGTTCCTTCGTCGGACGAAGAAGTCTGTGGCTGCTCGGAATATCGAGGCCGGGGAGGCTTCTGCCCGATCTTCTCCGCAGAAGACTACTGGGGGTGTTCAGACTCGGTCGAAGACTATTCCGACTCCCCAGTTCCGAGCTATAAGTCAAGATCCTCCGACCTCTGGGCCTGTTGCTTCTTCTCCTCTTTCGTCTTCGGGTCCTCCTCCCAAGAAGCAGAAGACCTCTCAAGAGCTTGCGGGTTTTAACGATAAGGATTTCGATGCTCTTGGTTGGATTGAACAGCATATTCTCCCTCAGACTTTCATTTCTACTGATGATGTGTCTATGGAGCACCATTTTCAGTATATGGCGCGGAGCTGTGTCCGGATGGCCAGTCTTCATGCTGCTATTGCCCGGGAGTTCAAGAAGTCCCCTATTGGTGCGACCAGCTCCCGACTTGAGAAGGTTCAGTCTGAGTTTGAGAGGATTAGTCAACTGAAGGCTGCCAGGATTACTGAGCTGGAGGAATCTTTGGAGAAAGAGAAAGCTAAGGCTACCGCGGCTGTGGCGGCAGCGAAGACATCGGAGGAGATGGCGAAGGCGGCGACGGAGAATTATACTCGGTTATATGCCGAGCTTGTGGAGACAAAGGAGAAGTTGCAATCTGCTCAGGATGGTTTTTACGAGCTGGAAGGTCATGTGGCCAAGGGTATGGATGCTATGTTTGAAAATCTGAAGGCTCAGGTCCGGGTTCTGGCTCCCGACCTAGATCTGAGCTCATTCAGTACGGATAACGTCGTTGTGGAGGGAAAGATTGTTCCTGCTCCCAACGAGGATGAGGTTCCGGTGTCCGACCCCAAAGTTCCGGTTGCGAACCCGACCTCACCCTTGGCCGGGGATGGCTCTGGTGTGGAGGTTTCAAACCGGGATGACGTTGCCGTCGATGCAGTCCCGATTTCTATGTTTCCTCCACAGCCTTCTGTTGATGTGGAGTCCGGAAAGGACCTTGATCCTCTGTAACCTTTTATTTTTGGTGTTTTGCCCGACCTGTGGGCTCTTTTGTTTTTGGATGGTTTCTGTGAACGCTTTGGACACCTTTTTGCTTTATTAGCTACTTGTAGTAACGTTTTAGCTTATTTATGCGGTGTTTTTGTTCGCGTTTTGACTTTTTGTTCCGCTTTTATGCTTTTTAGTTGTTTTTGGATAACAACTTTTTAGCTAGCGCTTGGAACTTTTGTTTTCGTTTTTTCGCTTGTACTTTTTAGTTGTATAGCAACTTTTTAGTAAGCGTTTTCGAAATCTTTTGTTTTCGTTTTTTCGCTTGTACTTTTTAGTTGTATAGCAACTTTCTAGTAAGCGCTTTCGAAATCTTTGTTTTCGCCGTTTTAAGGCTTCTTTCTTTGGAACCGGGTTTTTTCTCGGACCTCGGGCGTTTCGAGTACCTCCTTTTGTTGGGTCCGACCTTGTTGTTGGTCGGCCTTTTAAGTTATTTTTGTAATCTCTTTTTATTTGGCTTTTTGAGCCTTTTCAGAGTTACTTTATAACTTCTCACATTAATTTGAACCTCGTCGCTTTATCTTTGCCGACCTTGTGTGGCCTTTTGGCAAATGATTTTTTGCGTTTTGCCGAGCATAAATTAATGCGCCTTGGCGGGGTACTTTCTAGGATTTGTTTCATCATGAGGAAGAAGAAAAGAACATAGAAAAATATGATTAGTATTAAAAAAGAAAGAATATTCACATAGTGTTTACCCTTGGATAGGTCGGGTGTCTTTATTTTAACCGGGTGTCTCATTAAAAAACCTTTGTAGGGGAAAAAGAGTACACCTCGGGTTAAATTTTTCTAGCTGTAGTACCGTCTTAGATTACAGGCGTGCCAGGCCCTGGGCAGCTCATTGCCTTCTAGGTCGGATACTTTGTAATAGCCTGTCCCTAAGACTTCTGTTACCTTGTAGGGTCCTTTCCAATTTGCAGCTAGCTTTCCTTCTCCCGTTTTTTGTGTTCCGATGTCATTTCGGATTAGAATCAGGTCGTGTATGGAGAAGTTTCGCTTTATCACTTTCTGATTGTATCTGAGGGCCGTTCGCCGTTTTAAGGCTTCGTCTCGAATTCGGGCTCTTTCTCGGACCTCGGGGAGGAGGTCGAGTTCTTCCTTTTGTGCCTGCGGGTTGCCTCCTTCGTTGTAGAAGATGACTCTGGGTGACCCTTCATCTATTTCGATAGGAATCATTGCCTCCATCCCGTAAGCTAGTCGGAATGGTGATTCTCCCGTTGTAGAGTGTGGGGTTGTCCGATATGCCCATAGCACCTGGGGGAGCTCTTCGGCCCATGCCCCTTTGGCCTCTTGGAGTCTTCGTTTTATCCCGGCCAAGATGACTTTATTTGCAGCCTCTGCTTGTCCATTGGCTTGTGGGTGCTCGACTGATGTGAATTGCTGTTTGATTTTTAGTTCGGCCACCAAGTTCTGAAAACTTGTGTCCGTGAACTGTGTCCCATTGTCTGTTGTGATGGAGTAGGGGACTCCGAACCTTGTGACAATGTTTTTGTATAGGAATTTGCGGCTTTTCTGAGCCGTAATGGTGGCTAAGGGTTCAGCTTCGATCCATTTTGTGAAGTAGTCGACCCCTACTATGAGGTATTTGACTTGCCCCGGTCCTTGTGGGAACGGGCCGAGTAGGTCGAGTCCCCATTTTGCGAAGGGCCATGGTGCGGTGATGCTGATAAGGTCTTCGGGTGGTGCCTTGTGAAAATTGGCGTGTTTTTGGCAGGGGGGCATATTTTCACAAACTCCGTTGCGTCTCTTTGCAAGGTCGGCCAGTAGAACCCGGCTCTGACTACTTTCTTGGATAGTGTCCGAGCTCCGAGATGGTTCCCACACATGCCTCCGTGGACTTCCTCGAGGACGCTTTTTGCTTCTGAGGTTGGGACGCACCTAAGGAGGGGGTTTGAGAATCCTCTTCTGTATAATACGTCGTGAATTAGTGTATAATTCTGGGCGTCTTTCGTGAGTCTTTTAGCTTCCTTTCTTTCGGCGGGGAGAGTTCCCGACTTCAGGTAGTTGAGTATGGGGGTCATCCATCCTTGCTGTTGGTTGGATATATTTAGCGTTTCTTCCTCTCTTAGCACGGAGGGAGATTGTAAGGTTTCTTGGAGGAGACTTCTGTTGTTGCCCCCGGGCTTGGTGCTGACGAGCTTTGAGAGAGCGTCTGCCCGGGCGTTTTGTTCCCGAGGTATGTGCTGGATTTGTATTTCTGAAAAGTGGCGTAATTGCGCCTGTGTTTGGTCCAGGTATTTTTTCATAGTTGGGTCTTTGGCCTGGTAGCTTCCATTTACTTGTGATGTGACGACCTGGGAGTCGCTGAAGATCGTGATTCTCTGGGCTCCGACCTCTTCGGCTAGCTTTAGACCTGCTAGTAGGGCCTCGTATTCGGCTTGGTTGTTCGAAGCCTGGAACTCGAATTTTAGGGATAGTTCTATCCGTGTTCCTTGGTCGCTTTCGAGTATAACCCCGGCTCCGCTTCCTGTCTTGTTTGAGGATCCGTCGACATACAGGTTCCATGAGAGTGGGGTTCCAGGGGTCTCCGTGTATTCTGCGATGAAGTCGGCTAGATACTGAGATTTTATGGCAGTCCGGGCTTCATAGTGGAGGTCGAACTCGGACAGTTCCACCGCCCATTGTAGTATTCGTCCTGCTAGGTCTGTTTTTTGCAGGATGTGCCTCATGGGTTGGTTTGTCCGGACTTTGATGGTGTGGGCTTGAAAGTAGGGACGGAGCCTCCGAGCTGTGAACACTAGGGCGTAGGCGAACTTTTCTATTTTCTGATAGTTTAACTCGGCCCCTTGTAGTGCCTTGCTTACAAAGTATATGGGTTGTTGTCCTTGGTCGTTTTCTCGTATTAACGCTGAAGCGACTGCTCGGTGTCCAACCGAGAGGTATAGTACGAGTTCTTCCCCTTTTAGAGGTCGGGTTAGGATTGGTGGCTGCCCGAGGAGTTCCTTGAACTCTTGAAAGGCTTTTTCGCACTCCGGGGTCCATGAGAAGGGTTTCCCTTTCTTTAGGAGTGAGTAGAGAGGTAGTGATTTTATCGCTGGTCCTGCCAAGAATCTTGATAGGGCGGCTAGCCTTCCGTTCAGTTGTTGTACTTCTTTGACACACGTCGGGCTCTTCATATTGAGTATTGCCTGGCATTTGTCCGGGTTCGCTTCGATGCCCCTTTGGGTCAGCATGAAGCCTAGGAACTTTCCGGCTTCTGCGGCGAAGGTGCACTTTGTCGGGTTAAGTCTCATGTTGTGTTTTCTGAGGGTGCCGAAGACACTGGTGAGGTCGGTTAGCAAGTTTCTGTCTTCTTGTGTCTTTACCAGCATGTCGTCAACGTACACCTCCAGCTGTAGTCCGATGTGCTCTGAGAACACTTTGTTCATTAGCCTCTGGTAGGTTGCCCCTGCGTTCTTTAGCCCGAAGGGCATTACGACGTAGCAGTAGTTTGCCCTTGGGGTTATGAACGAGGTCTTTTCTTGGTCGGGTCCGTACATCGGGATTTGATTGTATCCTGAGTATGCGTCCATGAAGGAGAGATATCTGTAGCCTGAGGCTGCGTCTACTAAGGCGTCGATGTTTGGTAGTGGATATGGGTCTTTGGGGCAGGCTTTGTTGAGATCCGTGTAATCGACGCACATCCTCCATTTTCCGTTGGGCTTTTTTACCAGGACTACGTTTGCGAGCCATAGGGGGTATTTTACTTCCCTAATGAACCCTGCATCTAGCAGTGCTTGTACTTGTTCTTCTATTGCTTGCATGCGCTCGGGTCCGAGCTTCCGGCGTCTTTGTTGGACAGGTCGGGATCCCGGGTAAACTGATAGCTTATGGCACATCAGGTCGGGACTTATGCCTGGCATGTCGGAGGCTTTCCAGGCGAAGAGGTCGGAATTCTCCCTTAAGAGGGTTATGAGTTCCTCCTTTAGGCCCGTTTCGAGGTTTGCTCCTATGTTTGTTACTTTTTCAGATGTGTTCCCGATCTGGACTCTTTCGGTTTCTCCCTCTGGTTGTGGCCGAAGATCTTCTCGGGTTTGAACTCGCCCGAGTTCTATCGTGTTGATCTCTTTTCCTTTTAAGCTCAGGCTTTCATTGTAGCATCGCCGCGCCAGTTTTTGGTCGCCTTTTAGAGTAGCGATTCCTTTTGCGGTAGGGAACTTCATACAGAGGTGTGGGGTCGAGACTATAGCTGCCAGTCTGTTTAGGGTTGGTCGCCCAATGAGGGCATTGTATGCTGAAGTGACGTCGACTATAATGTAATCGATGCTTAATGTTTTAGATTGCTCGCCTTTTCCGAAGGTAGTGTGTAGCGAGATGTATCCTAAGGGATGGATCGGGGTATCTCCTAGCCCAAATAGGTCGGTGGGATAGGCCTTTAGTTCTTTTTCTTCAAGTCCGAGCTTGTCGAAGGCCGTTTTGAACAGGATATCTGCTGAGCTTCCCTGGTCAATCAGGGTTCGATGTAAGTTGGCGTTTGCTAGGATAATGGTGGTTACCATTGGATCGTCGTGCCCGGGTATTATCCCTTGAGCATCTTCTCGGGTAAACGAGATAGTAGGTAGTTCGGGCAGGGGGCTGTCTTCTCGGACGTGGTAGACTTCTTTGAGGTGTCTTTTTCGCGAGGATCTGGATGTTCCTCCGCCTGCAAAACCTCCATTTATCATGTGAACGTGCCTTTCAGGGGTTCGCGGGATTTGTTCGGCCCGACCTTCGTTATCTCCCCGCCTTCTCTTCCTGGTCTCGTCTCCTTTCTCTGCTATGTATCTGTCGAGTTTCCCTTCTCTGGCTAGCTTTTCTATAACATTTTTTAGGTCGTAGCAGTCGTTAGTAGAATGACCGTAGAGCTTGTGATATTCCCAGTATTCGGACCGATCTCTCCCCGCTCTCTTGTGTTTTAGCGGTCGGGGCGGGGGATCTTCTCGGTGTGGCATACTTCTCTGTAGACGTCTACCAGGGAGACTCGGAGGGGGGTGTAGTTGTGGTACTTCCGTGGCTTGTCCGAGTTGGGTTCTTCTTTCTTCTTCTGTTCCCGATCTCGATCTCGGAGTGGGTAGGTTGATTCCTTCCTAGAAGAGTCTCTTAGCTGGGAGGTTTCCTCCATGTTGATATATTTTTCTGCCCGCTCCTGCACCTCGTATAGGGAGGTCGGGTATCGTTTGGATAGGGACTGGCTAAACGGTCCTTCTTTTAGGCCGTTTGCTAGTCCCATGATGGCTGCTTCAGTGGGCAAGTGTTGTATGTCCAGGCAGGCTTTGTTGAATCGCTCCATGTATTCTCGGAGAGTTTCTTGGTTACCTTGTTTGATCCCGAGTAGACTGGGGGCATGTTTTGTCTTGTCTTTTTGAATGGAGAACCTTGTTAGGAATTTTTTGGTTAGGTCCTCGAAGCTGGTGATTGATCTTGGTGGCAGGTTGTCGAACCACTTCATGGCTGACTTGGTGAGAGTGGTGGGGAAGGCTTTGCACCGAATCGCGTCGGAGGCGTCGACTAGGTACATTCTGCTTCTGAAGTTGCTGAGGTGGTGACTTGGATCGGTGGTGCCGTCGTAGAGATCCATATCGGGTGGCTTGAAATTTCGTGGTACCTTCTCCTTCATGATCTCTTGCGTGAAGGGATCATGGTTGCATTCGGGGGTGGTGCCGCGTTCTGTCCGGTCTTTCAGATTGGCCTCTATTTTCCTTAGTTTTTCTTCTAATTCTCTGCGCTTTCGAGCCTCCCTTCTCAGATCTTGTTCAGTTTCTTTCTGCTTTTTTATGTTCTCTTCGAGTTGTTTCAGTCGGTTTTGTTGTGCCCGGACTGCTTCTAAAATTTCCGAGCTCTTTTCTTTTTCGGAATTTTGTGGATCTTTGTTTGGGAGTGATGTCTTTGGGCGATTCTGTTTGTTTCCTCCTGGAGTGCGTGGTGATAGAGGGCTGTCCGGTCGTTCTCCGGTGTCAACTTCGTCCTCTTGTTCTGATGCGGCGTGGCCATTGTTGAGAGGGTCGTCCGCCATGGTAAAGGGATGACTTCCAGGTCCCCGGCAACGGCGCCAATGTTCCGAGGGTTACCTGAAACGTGTAGCTCGGTCGTTTTGGAGAAGCCCGAGGTGGGGGAACTGATGACCCGAGCTTGATATGTAGAGTGGTTGGTGGTTGTACCTGCAATGACACTCCGATGCTTAAGTTAGCATGGGTCCAAGCAGATATGTGTAGAATGTGGAATGTGTGTCATACCTGGGTGCTCCAGTGTATTTATAGTAGTTGGCCGTGATCTCCCCTGGATAAGATATTCTTATCTTATCTTATCTTTTTGGGAGTTTTATCTCTATCTTTGTGGAACCGCCTTTTCTAGGCCTTTTCGGCCTTTAGGTTTTGGGCTGCGTTCCTTTTGATGGGCCTTCTTAGCGTTATTGTCCGAGGTCCGACCTCAGGCGTGGGCCTTGGGACGAGGTCGGACCTTTCATGGATTTTGCCGAGTTGGAGGAGCTCGGTCAGGGTATGAACACTTACTATCAATTAATGATTTGATTCAACATTTCAAGTATGTTGCCTTTTCTGTTGAGAAAGGTTTAATGTTTGAATCATATCTTTTCTTGTTAGCCAAGTTTTTAATTTTTCAAAATCAAATTTTTTTAAAATGTTTTTCAAATCATATCTTCTCAATCACATTTTTTTTTAAACCAATCATATTTTCTTAACCACATCTTTTTCAAAATAATTTTCAATCAATCTCTTTGATTTCTAATTTCAAAATCTTTTTCAAAATCACTTTATTTCTTTCCCACTTTCATTTTTCGAAAATTAAGTAATGTTTTTCAAAAATGTTTTCAAAATTTTTACTTAATTTTCGAAATCACTTCCCTTCTTCTCACATCCTTCTATTTATGGACTAACACTATTCCTTAATGCAAAATTCGAACTCCATCTTCTTTGATAAGTTCGAATTTCAATCTACTTCTTCTTCTACTCTTTTTTTTACACTCAAGGAATCTCTATACGACATAGAGGATTCCACATTTCTTGTTCTCTTCTCTCTCATATGAGCAGGAGCAAAGACAAAGGCATTCTTGTTGAGGCTGACCCTGAACCTGAAAGGACCTTGAAGAGAAAGCTAAGAGAAGCCAAAGCACAACTCTCTTTAGAGGCCCTGACCGAATTCTTCAAAGGAAAAGAACACATGGCAGCCGAAAACAACAATGCCAACAATGCAAGGAAGGTGCTGGGTGACTTTACTGCACCTACTCCCGATTTCTATGGGAGAAGCATCTCTATCCCTGCCATTGGAGCAAACAACTTTGAGCTTAAGCCTCAATTAGTTTCTCTAATGCAACAGAATTACAAGTTTCATGGACTTCCACTGGAAGATCCTCATCAGTTTTTAGCTGAGTTCTTGCAAATCTGTGACACTGTCAAGACTAATGGGGTTGACCCTGAGGTCTACAGACTTATGCTATTCCCTTTTGCTGTAAGAGACAGAGCTAGAACATGGTTGGACTCACAACCTAAAGAAAGCCTGGACTCTTGGGAAAAGCTAGTCAATGCCTTATTGGCAAAGTTCTTTCCACCTCAAAAATTGAGTAAGCTTAGAGTGGAAGTCCAAACCTTCAGACAGAAGGAAGGAGAATCCCTCTATAAAGCTTGGGAAAGATACAAACAATTAATCAGAAAATGTCCCTCTGACATGCTTTCGAATGGAGCATCATAGGAATTTTCTATGATGGTCTTTTGAACTGTCCAAGATGTCCTTGGATAGCTCTGCTGGAGGCTCTCTTCATCTGAAGAAGACGCCTACAGAAGCTCAAGAGCTAATTGAAATGGTTGCAAATAACCAATTCATGTACACTTCTGAAAGAAATCCTGTGAACAATGGGACTAGTCAGAAGAAAGGAGTTCTTGAGATGACACTCTGAATGCCATATTGGCACAGAACAAAATATTGACCCAACAAGTCAATATGATTTCTCAAAGTCTGTCTGGAATGCAAAATGCACCAAGCAGTACTAAGGAGCTTCATCTTAGGAAGAAGCTATGATCCTGAGAACCCTTCAATGGAAGAGGTGAATTACATGGGAGAACCCTATGGAAACACCTATAATCCTTCATGGAGAAACCATCCAAATTTTTCATGGAAGGATCAACAGAGACCTCAACAAGGTTTCAACAACAATAATGGTGGAAGAAACAGGTTTAGCAATAGCAAGCCTTTTCCATCATCTTCTCAGCAACAGACAGAGAGTTCTAAGCAGAATACCTCTGACTTAGCAACCATGGTCTCTGATCTGATCAAAACCACTCAAAGTTTCATGACTGAAACAAGGTCCTCCATTAGAAATTTGGAAGGACAAGTGGGTCAGCTGAGCAAGAAAATTACTGAACTCCCTCCTAGTACTCTTCCAAGCAATACAGAAGAAAATCCAAAAGGAGAGTGCAAGGCCATCAACATGGCCGAATTTTGGGAGGAAGAAGAGGCAGTGAACGCCACTGAGGAAGGCCTCACTGGGCGTCCACTGGCCTCCAATGAATTCCCTAATGAGGAACCATGGGAATCTGAGGCTCAAACTGAGACCATAGAATTCCATTAGACTTACTTCTGCCATTCATGAGCTCTGATGAGTATTCTTCCTCTGAAGAGGATGAGTATGTCACTGAAGAGCAAGTTGCTAAATACCTTGGAGCAATCATGAAGCTAAATGACAAGTTAGTTGGAAATGAGACATGGGAGGATGAACCCCCTTTGCTCACCAAAGAACTGGATGACTTGTCTAGGCAGAAACTGCCTCAAAAGAGACAGGATCCTGGAAAGTTTTCAATACCTTGTACCATAGGCACCATGACCTTCAAGAAGGCCTTGTGTGACTTAGGGTCAAGTGTAAACCTCATGCCCCTCTCTGTAATGGAGAAGTTAGGGATCTCTGAGGTGCAAGCTGCAAAAATCTCACTAGAGATGGCAGACAATTCAAGAAAACAAGCCCATGGACTTGTAGAGGATGTTCTGGTTAAAGTTGAAGACCATTACATCCCTACTGATTTCATAGTCCTAGAGACTGGGAAGTGCATGGATGAGTCCATCATCCTTGGCAGACCCTTCCTAGCCACTGCAAAGGCTGTGATTGATGATGATAGAGGGGAGTTGATCATTCACGTGAATGAAGAATCCTTGGTGTTTAAGGCTCAAGGATATCCCTCTATCACCATGGAGAGGAAGCATGAAGAGTTTCCCTCAAAATAGAGCCAAACAGAGCCCCCACAGTCAAACTCTAAGTTTGGTGTTAGGAGGCCACAACCAAACTCTAAGTTTGGTGTTGAACCCCCACATTCAAACTCTAAGTTTGGTGTTGGGAGGATCCAACATAGCTCTGAGCATTTATGAGGCTCCATGAGAGTCCTCTGTCAAGCTAATGACATTAAAGAAGCGCTTGTTGGGAGGCAACCCAATGTTTTATAATAACTATTTTCTTTTGTTATTTTATATTTTTGTAGGTTGATGATCATAAGAAGTCACAAAATCAATGAAAAAAGCAAAAACAGAATGAAAAACAGGAAAAAAATAGCACACCCTGGAGGACGCACCCACTGGCGTTTAAACGCCAGTGAGGTTAGCTGTTGGGCGTTTAACGCCCAGTCTGGCACCATTCTGGGCGTTTAACGCCAGAAAGGGGCACCAGACTGGCGTTAAACGCCAGAAATGGGCAAGAAGCTGGCGTTAAACGCCATAAATGGGCACCAGCCCGGCGTTTAACGCCAGAAATGGCTAAAAACGTGATTTTGTTTGCCATTTGGTGCAGGGATGACTTCTCCTTGACACCTCAGGATCTGTGGACCCCACAGGATCCCCACCTACCCTACCACTCTCTCTCTTCTTCACCCATTCACCAATCACCTCAACACCTCTTCCCCAAAACCCTTCACCTATCAAATCCCATCTTTCTCTTCACCACTCACATCCATCCTTCATAAAACCCCACCTACCTCACCATTCAAATTCAAACCACTTCCCACCCAAACCCACCCTCAAATGGCTGAATCCTACCCTCCCCCTTCTCCTATATAAACCCTCCTTCACCCCTTCATTTTCACACTTCCTAAACACCATTTCTCTCCCCTTTTGGCCGAACACAAAGCCATTCCCTTCTTCCTCTTTTCTTCTTCTTCTACTCTCTTCTTTCTTCTTTTGCTCGAGGACGAGCAAACCTTTTAAGTTTGGTGTGGTAAAAGCATTGCTTTTTGTTTTTCCATAACCATTTATGGCATCCAAGGCCGAAGAAACCTCTAGAAAGAGGAAAGGGAAGGCAAAGCTTCCACCTCCGAGTCATGGGAGATGGAAAGATTCATCTCAAGGGTGCATCAAGACCACTTCTATGCAGTTGTGGCCTTGAAGAAGGTGATCCCCGAGGTCCCTTTTTCACTCAAAAAGGGTGAATATCCGGAGATCCGACATGAGATCCGAAGAAGAGGTTGGGAAGTCCTTACCAACCCCATTCAACAAGTCGGAATCTTGATGGTTCAAGAGTTCTATGCCAATGCATGGATCACCAAGAACCATGATCAAAGTGTGAACCCGGATCCAAGAATTATCTTACTATGGTTCGGGGGAAATACTTGGATTTTAGTCCAGAAAGTGTAAGGTTGGCATTCAATTTGCCCATGATGCAAGGAGATGAACATCCTTACACTAGAAGGGTCAACTTTGATCAAAGTTGGACCAAGTCCTCACAGTCATATGTGAAGAGGCGCCAATGGAAGAGAGATTCAAGAGGGAAGCCGATTCAATTAAGAAGGCATGACCTCAAGCCCGTGGCTAGAGGATGGTTGGAGTTCATCCAACGCTCAATCATTCCCACTAGCAACTGGTCCGAATTACCATAGACCGGGCTATCATGATCCATAGCATCATGATGGAGAAGAAATAGAGGTCCATGAGGTTATAGCCAAGAACTCTATAAGGTGGCGGATACGTCCTCTACCTTGGCAAGGTTAGCCTTTCCTCATCTCATCTGTCACATCTGTTATTCAGTTGGAGTTGACATAGAGGGAGACATCCCCATTGATGAGGACAAGCCCATCACTAAGAAGAGAATGGAGCACACAAGAGACCCCACTCATCATGAGATCCCTGAGATTCCTCAAGGGATGCACTTTCCTCCACAAAACTATTGGGAGCAACTGAACACCTCCCTAGGAGAATTGAGTTCCAACATGGGACAACTAAGGATGGAGCACCAAGAACACTCCATCATCCACCATGAAATTAGAGAAGATCAAAGAATCATGAGGGAGGAGCAACAAAGACAAGGAAGAGACATTGAGGAGCTCAAGCACTCCATAGGATCTTCAAGAGGAAGAAAGAGCCGCCATCACTAAGGTGGACCCGTTCCTTGATTTCCTTGTTCTTTATTCTTCTGTTTTTCGAATTTTAGTGCTTATGTTTATCTATGTTTGTGCCTTGTGATCATTAGTGTCTTAGTGTCTATGCCTTAAAGTTATGAATGTCCTATGAATCCATCACCTTTCTTGAATAAAAACGTGCTTAATTGAAAAGGAAAGAATTGCATGAATTTTGAATTTTACAACAGTTTAATTATTTTGATGTGGTGGCAATATTTTTGTTTTCTGAATGTATGCTTAAACAGTGCATATGTCTTTTGAATTTGTGGTTCACGAATGTTGGCTCTTAAAAGAATGATGAAAAAGGAGACATGTTACTGAGGATCTGAAAAATCATAAAAATGATTCTTGAAGCAAGAAAAAGCAATGAAAAAAAAATCGAAAAAAAAAGAGAGAAAAAGAAAAGAAAACGAAAAAAAAGGAGAAAAAGAAATAAAGTTGTGATCCAAGACAATAAGAGTGTGCTTAAGAACCCTGGACACCTCTAGTTGGGGACTCTAGCAAAGCTGAGTCACAATCTGAAAAGGTTCACCCAATTATGTGTCTGTGGCATGTATGTATCCGGTGGTAATACTGGAAGACAGAGTGCTTTGGGCCACAGCCAAGACTCAATAAGTAGCTATGTTCAAGAATCATCATACTTTACTAGGAGAATCATTAACACTATCTGGATTCTAAGTTCCTAAAGAAGCCAATCATTCTGAATTTCAAAGGATAGAGTGAGATGCCAAAACTATTCAGAGGCAAAAGCTAAAAGCCCCGCTCATCTAATTAATACTGATCTTCATAGATGTTTTTGGAATTCATTGCATATTCTCTTCTTTTTATCTTATTTGATTTTTAGTTGCTTGAGGACAAGCAACAATTTAAGTTTGGTGTTGTGATGAGCGGATAATTTGTACGCTTTTTGGCATTGTTTTTAGTATGTTTTTAGTATGATCTAGTTAGTTTTTAGTATATTTTTATTAGTTTTTAGTTAAAATTCACTTTTCTGGACTTTACTATGAGTTTGTGTGTTTTTCTATGATTTCAGGTATTTTCTGGCTGAAATTGAGGGACCTGAGCAAAAATCTGATTCAGAGACTAAAAAGGACTGCAGATGCTGTTGGATTCTGACCTCCCTGCACTCGAAGTGCATTTTCTGGAGCTACAGAAGCCCAATTGGCGCGCTCTTAACGGCGTTGGAAAGTAGACATCCTGGGCTTTCCCGCAATATATGATAGTCCATACTTTGCCCAAGATTTGATGGCCCAAACCGGCGTTCAAAGTCACCCTCAGAAATCCCAGCGTTAAACGCTGGAACTGGCACCAAAATGGGAGTTAAACGCCCAAACTGGCATAAAGGCTGGCGTTTAACTCCAGGAGGAGTCTCTACACGAAAATGCTTCATTGCTTAGCCCAAGCACACACCAAGTGGGCCCGGAAGTGGATTTTTATGTCATTTACTCATCTCTGTACACCCTAGGCTACTAGTTCTCTATAAGTAGGACCTTTTACTATTGTATTTTCATCTTTTGATCACTCTAGATCTCTAGATCATCTTTGGACACTTAGTTCTTAGATCATTGGGAGGCTAGCCTCACGGCCATGCCTAGACCCTGTACTTATGTATTTTCAACGGTGGAGTTTCTACACACCATAGATTAAGGTGTGGAGCTCTGCTGTACCTCGAGTGTTAATGCAATTACTATTGTTCTTCTATTCAATTCCGCTTGTTCTTGTTCTAAGATATCACTTGTTCTTCAACTTGATGAATGTGATGATCCGTGACACTCATCATCATTCTCACCTATGAACGTGTGACTGACAACCACCTCCGTTCTACCTTCGATTGGGTGAATATCTCTTGGATTCCTGATTGCACGATGCATGGTTGATCGCCTGACAACCGAGTGCTCGCCTGACAACCGAGCCAACCATTCCGTGAGATCAGAGTCTTCGTGGTATAGGCTAGAACTGATGGCGGCATTCAAGAGAATCCGGAAGGTCTAACCTTGTCTGTGGTATTCTGAGTAGGATTCAATGATTGAATGACTGTGACGTGCTTCAAACTCCTAGCAGGCGGGGCGTTAGTGACAGACGCAAAAGAATCGATGGATTCTATTCCGGCCAGACCGAGAACCGACAGATGATTACCCATGCTGTGACAGAGCATAGGCGACGTTTTCACTGAGAGGATGGGAGGTAGCCATTGACAACAGTGAAACCCTACATAAGCTTGCCATGGAAAGGAGTAAGAAGGATTGGATGAAGACAGTAGGAAAGCAGAGAGACGGAAGGGAAGGCATCTTCATGCGCTTATCTGAAGTTCCTACCAATGAATTACATAAGTACCTCTATCTTTATCTTATTGTTTATTTTTGTTCATCATCATATCCATTTGAGTTTGCCTGACTAAGATTTACAAGATGACCATAGCTTGCTTCATACTAACAATCTCCGTGGGATCGACCCTTACTCGCGTAAGGTTTATTACTTGGACGACCCAGTGCACTTGCTGGTTAGTTGTGCGAAGTTGTGTAATGCCATGGTACTGAGCTACCAAGTTTTTGGGGTTCATGACCGGGGATTATGAGAGTTGTGAAAAGTATTGTTCACAATTTCGCGCACCAATAAGCGCATGAAGATGCCTTCCCTTCCGTCTCTTTGCTTTCCTACTGTCTTCATCCAATCCTTCTTACTCCTTTCCATGGCAAGCTTATGCAAGGGTTTCACCGTTGTCAGTGGCTACCTCCCATCCTCTCAGTGAAAATGTTCCTATGCTCTGTCACAGCATGGCTAATCATCTATCGGTTCTCGGTCAGGCCGGAATAGAATCCAGCGATTCTTTTGCGTCTGTCACTAACGCCCCGCCTGCTAGGAGTTTGAAGCACGTCACAGTCATTCAATCATTGAATCCTACTCAGAATACCACAGACAAGGTTAGACCTTCTGGATTCTCTTGAATGCCGCCATCAGTTCTAGCCTATACCACGAAGACTCTGATCTCACGGAATGGTTGGCTCGGTTGTCAGGCGAGCACTCGGTTGTCAGGCGATCAACCATGCATCGTGCAATCAGGAATCCAAGAGATATTCACCCAATCGAAGGTAGAACGGAGGTGGTTGTCAGTCACACGTTCATAGGTGAGAATGATGATGAGTGTCATGGATCATCACATTCATCAAGTTGAAGAACAAGTGATATCTTAGAACAAGAACAAGCGGAATTGAATGGAAGAACAATAGCAATTGCATTAATACTCGAGGTACAGCAGAGCTCCACACCTTAATCTATGGTGTGTAGAAACTCCACCGTTGAAAATACATAAGAACAAGGTCTAGGCATGGCCGTGAGGCCAGCCTCCCAGTGATCTAAGATAGCATAAAAATGAAGATAGCTACCAAAGTCTTCAAAGACAATAGTAAAAGGTCCTACTTATAGAGAACTAGTAGCCTAAGGTTTACAGAAATGAGTAAATGACATAAAAATCCACTTCCGGGCCCACTTGGTGTGTGCTTGGGCTGAACAATGAAGCATTTTCGTGTAGAGACTCTTCTTGGAGTTAAACGCCAGCTTTAGTGCCAGTTTGGGCGTTTAACTCCCATTTTGGTGCCAGTTCCGGCGTTTAACGCTGGAATTCCTGAGGGTGACTTTGAACGCCGGTTTGGGCCATCAAATCTTGGGCAAAGTATGGACTATTATATATTGCTGGAAAGCCCAGGATGTCTACTTTCTAACGCCGTTGAGAGCGCACCAATTGGGCTTCTGTAGCTCCAGAAAATCTACTTCGAGTGCAGGGAGGTCAGAATCCAACAGCATCTGCAGTCCTTTTCAGTCTCTGAATCAGATTTTTGCTCAGGTCCCTCAATTTCAGCCAGAAAATACCTGAAATCACAGAAAAACACACAAACTCATAGTAAAGCCCAGAAAAGTGAATTTTAACTAAAAACTAATAAAAATATACTAAAAACTAACTAGATCATACTAAAAACATACTAAAAATAATGCCAAAAAGCGTACAAATTATCCGCTCATCACAACACCAAACTTAAATTGTTGCTTGTCCTCAAGCAACTGAAAATCAAATAAGATAAAAAGAAGAGAATATGCAATGAATTCCAAAAACATCTATGAAGATCAGTATTAATTAGATGAGCGGGGCTTTTAGCTTTTTGCCTCTGAACAGATTTGGCATCTCACTCTATCCTTTGAAATTCAGAATGGTTGGCTTCTTTAGGAACTCAGAATCCAGATAGTGTCATTGATTCTCCTAGTTAAGTATGATGATTCTTGAACAAAGCTACTTATTGAGTCTTGGCTGTGGCCCAAAGCACTCTGTCTTCCAGTATTACCACCGGATACATACATGCCACAGACACATAATTGGGTGAACCTTTTCAGATTGTGACTCAGCTTTGCTAGAGTCCCCAATTAGAGGTGTCCAGGGTTCTTAAGCACACTCTTTTTGCCTTGGATCACAATTTTATTTCTTTTTCCCCCTTTTTTTTCGTTTTCTTTTTCTTTTTCTTTTTTTTTCGATTTTTTTTTAATAGAAATGCTTTTTCTTGCTTCAAGAATCATTTTAATGATTTTTCAGATCCTCAGTAACATGTCTCCTTTTTCATCATTCTTTCAAGAGCCAACATTCATGAACCACAAATTCAAGATACATATGCACTGTTTAAGCATACATTCAGAAAACAAAAACATTGCCACCACATCAAAATAATTAAACTATTATAAAATTCAGAATTCATGCAATTCTTTCCTTTTCAATTAAGCACGTTTTTATTCAAGAAAGGTGATGGATTCATAGGACATTCATAACTTTAAGGCATAGACACTAAGACACTAATGATCACAAGATACAAACATAGATAAACATAAGCATAAAATTCGAAAAACAGGAGAATAAAGAACAAGGAAATCAAAGAACGGGTCCACCTTAGTGATGGCGGCTCTTTCTTCCTCTTGAAGATCCTATGGAGTGCTTGAGCTCCTCAATGTCTCTTCCTTGTCTTTGTTGCTCCTCCCTCATGATTCTTTGATATTCTCTAATTTCATGGAGCATGATGGAGTGTTCTTGGTGCTCCATCCTTAGTTGTCCCATGTTGGAACTCAATTCTCCTAGGGAGGTGTTTAGTTGCTCCCAATAGTTTTGTGGAGGAAAGTGCATCCCTTGAGGAATCTCAGGGATCTCATGGTGAGTGGGGTCTCTTGTGTGCTCCATCCTCTTCTTAGTGATGGGCTTGTCCTCATCAATAGGGATGTCTCCCTCTATGTCAACTCCAACCGAATAACAGAGGTGACAAATGAGATGAGGAAAGGCTAACCTTGCCAAGGTAGAGGACTTGTCCGCCACCTTATAGAGTTCTTGGGCTATAACCTCATGAACTTCTATTTCTTCTCCAATCATGATGCTATGAATCATGATAGCCCGGTGTATGGTAACTTCGGACCGGTTGCTAGTGGGAATGATTGAGCGTTGTATAAACTCTAACCATCCCCTAGCCACGGGTTTGAGGTCATGCCTTCTCAATTGAACCGGCTTTCCTCTTGAATCTCTCTTCCATTGGGCGCCCTCTTCACATATGACTGTGAGGACTTGGTCCAACCTTTGATCAAAGTTGACCCTTCTAGTGTAAGGATGTTCATCTCCTTGCATCATAGGCAAGTTGAATGCCAACCTTACACTTTCCGGACTAAAATCCATGTATTTCCCCCGAACCATAGTAAGATAATTCTTTGGATTCGGGTTCACACTTTGATCATGGTTCTTGGTGATCCATGCATTGGCATAGAACCCTTGAACCATCAAGATTCCGACTTGTTGAATGGGGTTGGTAAGAACTTCCCAACCTCTTCTTCGGATCTCATGTCGGATCTCCGGATATTCACCCTTTTTGAGTGAAAAAGGGACCTCGGGGATCACCTTCTTCAAGGCCACAACTTCATAGAAGTGGTCTTGATGCACCCTTGAGATGAATCTCTCCATCTCCCATGACTCGGAGGTGGAAGCTTTTGCCTTCCCTTTCCTCTTTCTAGAGGTTTCTCCGGCCTTGGATGCCATAAATGGTTATGGAAAAACAAAAAGCAATGCTTTTACCACACCAAACTTAAAATGTTTGCTCGTCCTCGAGCAAAAGAAGAAAGAAGAGAGTAGGAGAAGAAGAAATGAGGAAGAAGGGAATGGCTTTGTGTTCGGCCAAAGGGGAGAGAAATGGTGTTTGATAGGTGAGGGGTTTTTGGGGAAGAGGTGTTGAGGTGATTGGTGAATGGGTGAAGAAGAGAGAGAGAGTGGTAGGGTAGGTGGGGATCCTGTGGGGTCCACAGATCCTGAGGTGTCAAGGAAAAGTCATCCCTGCACCAAATGGCAAGCAAAAACACGTTTTTAGCCTTTTCTGGCGTTAAACGCCGGGCTGGTGCCCATTTCTGGCGTTTAACGCCAGCTTCTTGCCCATTTCTGGCGTTTAACGCCAGTCTGGTGCCCCTTTCTGGCGTTAAACGCCCAGAATGGTGCCAGACTGGGCGTTAAACGCCCAACAGCTAACCTCACTGGCGTTTAAACGCCAGTAGGTGCGTCCTCCAGGGTGTGCTGTCTTTCTTCCTGTTTTTCATTCTGTTTTTGCCTTTTTCATTGATTTTGTGACTTCTCATGATCATCAACCTACAAAAAAAATAAAATGACAAAGGAAAATAGTTAATTATAAAACATTGGGTTGCCTCCCAACAAGCGCTTCTTTAATGTCATTAGCTTGACAGAGGACTCTCATGGAGCCTCAGAAATGTTCAGAGCTATGTTGGAACCTCCCAACACCAAACTTAGAGTTTGAATGTGGGGGTTCAACACCAAACTTAGAAGTTGGTTGTGGCCTCCCAACACCAAACTTAGAGTTTGACTGTGGGGGCTCTGTTTTTGAGAGAAGCTCTTCATGCTTCCTCTCCATGACGACAGAGGGATATTCTTGGGCCTTAAACACCAAGGATTCTTCATTCACTTGAATGATCAACTCTCCTCTATCAACATCAATCACAACCTTTGCTGTGGCTAGGAAGGGTCTGCCAAGGATGATGGATTCATCCATGCACTTCCCAGTCTCTAGGACTATGAAATCAGTAGGGATGTAATGGTCCTCAACTTTTACCAGAACATCCTCTACAAGTCCATAAGCTTGTTTTCTTGAATTGTCTGCCATCTCTAGTGAGATTTTTGCAGCTTGCACCTCAAAGATCCCTAGCTTCTCCATTACAGAGAGAGGCATGAGGTTTACACTTGACCCTAAGTCACACAAGGCCTTCTTGAAGGTCATGGTGCATATGGTACAAGGTATTGAAAACTTCCCAGGGTCCTGTCTCTTTTGAGGCAGTTTCTGCCTAGACAAGTCATCCAGTTCTTTGGTGAGCAAAGGGGGTTCATCCTCCCAAGTCTCATTTCCAAATAACTTGTCATTTAGCTTCATGATTGCTCCAAGGTATTTAGCAACTTGCTCTTCAGTGACATACTCATCCTCTTCAGAGGAAGAATACTCATCAGAGCTCATGAATGGCAGAAGTAAGTCCAATGGAATCTCTATGGTCTCATTTTGAGCCTCAGATTCCCATGGTTCCTCATTGGGGAACTCATTGAAGGTCAGTGGACATCCAGTGAGGCCTTCCTCAGTGGCGTTCACTGCCTCTTCTTCTTCCCAAAATTCGGCCATGTTGATGGCCTTGCACTCTCCTTTTGGATTTTCTTCTGTATTGCTTGGGAGAGTACTAGGAGGGAGTTCAGTAATTTTCTTGCTCAGCTGACCCACTTGTCCTTCCAAATTTCCGATGGAGGACCTTGTTTCAGTCATGAAACTTTGAGTGGTTTTGATTAGATCAGAGACCATGGTTGCTAAGTCAGAGGTATTCTGCTTAGAACTCTCTGTCTGTTGCTGAGAAGATGATGGAAAAGGCTTGCTATTGCTAAACCTGTTTCTTCCACCATTATTGTTATTGAAACCTTGTTGAGGTCTCTGTTGATCCTTCCATGAAAGATTTGGATGATTCCTCCATGAAGGATTATAGGTGTTTCCATAGGGTTCTCCCATGTAATTCACCTCTTCCATTGAAGGGTTCTCAGGATCATAAGCTTCTTCCTCAGATGAAGCTTCCTTAGTACTGCTTGGTGCATTTTGCATTCCAAACAGACTTTGAGAAATCATATTGACTTGTTGAGTCAATATTTTGTTCTGAGCCAATATGGCATTCAGAGTGTCAATCTCAAGAACTCCTTTCTTCTGACTAGTCCCATTGTTCACAGGATTCCTTTTAGAAGTGTACATGAATTGGTTATTTGCAACCATTTCAATCAGCTCTTGAGCTTCTGTAGGCGTCTTCTTCAGATGAAGAGATCCTCCAGCAGAGCTATCCAAAGACATCTTGGACAGTTCAGAGAGACCATAATAGAAAATTCCTATGATGCTCCATTCAGAAAGCATGTCAGAGGGACACTTTCTGATTAATTGTTTGTATCTTTCCCAAGCTTCATAGAGGGATTCTCCTTCCTTCTGTCTGAAGGTTTGGACTTCCACTCTAAGCTTACTCAATTTTTGAGGTGGAAAGAACTTTGCCAAGAAGGCATTGACTAGCTTTTCCCAAGAGTCCAGGCTTTCTTTAGGTTGAGAGTCCAACCATGTTCTAGCTCTGTCTCTTACAGCAAAAGGGAATAGCATAAGTCTGTAGACCTCAGGGTCAACCCCATTAGTCTTGACAGTGTCACAGATTTGCAAGAACTCAGCTAAAAACTGATGAGGATCTTCCAATGGAAGTCCATGGAATTTGCAATTCTGTTGCATTAGAGAAACTAATTGAGGCTTAAGCTCAAAGTTGTTTGCTCCAATGGCAGGGATAGAGATGCTTCTCCCATAGAAGTCGGGAGTAGGTGCAGTAAAGTCACCCAGCACCTTCCTTGCATTGTTGGCATTGTTGTTGTTTTCGGCTGCCATGAGTTCTTCTTTTTTGAAGAATTCGGTCAGGTCCTCTAAATAGAGTTGTGCTTTGGCTTCTCTTAGCTTTCTCTTCAAGGTCCTTTCAGGTTCAGGGTCAGCCTCAACAAGAATGCTTTTGTCTTTGCTCCTGCTCATAAGAAAGAGAAGAGAACAAGGAAATGTGGAATCCTCTATGTCACAGTATAGAGATTCCTTGAAGTGTCAGAGGAAAAGAAAAGTAGAAGACAGAAGTAGAAAATTCGAACTTATCAAAGAAGATGGAGTTCGAATTTTGCATTAAGGGATAGTGTTAGTCCATAAATAGAAGGATGTGAGAAGGAAGGAAGTAATTTTCAAAAATTAAGTAAAAGATTTTGAAAACATTTTGAAAAACACTACTTGATTTTCGAAAATAAAAGTGGGAAAGAAGTGAAGTGATTTTTGAAAAAGATTTTGAAATTAGAAATTAAAAAGATTTGATTGAAAACTATTTTGAAAAAGATGTGGTTAAGAAGATATGATTAGTTTTAAAAAAAAATGTGATTGAGAAGATATGATTTGAAAAACATTTTAAAAAGATTTGATTTTGAAAATTAAAAACTTGGCTAATAAGAAATGATATGATTCAAACATTAAACCTCTATCAACAGAAAAGGCAACATACTTGAAATGTTGAATCAAATCATTAATTGGTTGCAAGTATTTTTGAAAATGGAAAGAAATTGATTTTGAAAAAGATTTGATTGAAAAGATATGATTTGAAAAAGATTTGATTTTGAAAAAACTTTGAAAACCTGAAAAAAATTGCATTGAAAAACAGAATCTTCCCTCTTGTGCCATCCTGGCGTTAAACGCCCAGAATAGTGCACATTCTGGCGTTTAACGCCCAAAACTATACCCGTTTGGGCGTTAAACGCCCAACCAGGTACCCTGGCTGGCGTTTAAACGCCAGTCTGTGCTTCTTCACTGGGCGTTTTGAACGCCCAGCTTTTTCTGTGCAATTCCTCTGCTGTATGTTCTGAATCTTCAATTCTCTATATTATTGACTTGAAAAGACACGAATTAAAAATATTTTTGGATTTTTAATAATAAGAACAAATCAAAATGCAACAAGAATCAAATAACAATGCATGCAAGACACCAAACTTAGCAGTTTGTATACTACTGACACTAACAAAATGAAAATGCATATGAGACACACAAAAAACTCAAGTCAATTGAATTCAAAGATCAGATCACGAAAATTATCAAGAATTACTTGAAAATCCTTAAGACACATGAATGAATGCATGCAATTGACACCAAACTTAAGATGAGACACTAGACTCAAGCAAGAAATTTTTGGATTTTATGATTTTTTTTTTATTTTTTTGTGTTTTTTCGAAAATTAAATGGAAAAAGATATCAAAATTCTTAATGAGAATTCCAGGAATCAGTGCAATGCTAGTCTAAGACTCCGGTCCAGGAATTAGACATGGCTTCACAGCCAGCCAAGCTTTCAAAGAAAGCTTCGGTCCAAAACACTAGACATGGCCAATGGCCAGCCAAGCCTTAGCAGATCACTGCTCCAAAAGCAAGATTGATAAAAATCAACAAGCTCTTGTGATGATAAGTTGAAACCTCGGTCCAATGAAATTAGACATGGCTTCACAGCCAGCCAGATTTCAACAAATCATCATGAAACTCTAGAATTCATCCTCAAGAATTTCGAAAAAAAAAATACCTAATCTAAGCAACAAGATGAACCGTCAGTTGTCCAAACTGAACAATCCCCGGCAACGGCGCCAAAAACTTGGTGCTGTTGCTGGATCTTCGCACTGATGTTACCGGACCAAAAGCTTGCTCAAAACTTGAACAATCCCCGGCAACGGCGCCAAAAACTTGGTGCGCAAAATTGTGAACAATACTTTTCACAACTCTCATAATCCCCGGTCATGAACCCCAAAAACTTGGTGTTCAATACCATGGAATTACACAACTTCGCACAACTAACCAGCAAGTGCACTGGGTCGTCCAAGTAATAAACCTTACGCGAGTAAGGGTCGATCCCACGGAGATTGTTAGTATGAAGCAAGCTATGGTCATCTTGTAAATCTTAGTCAGGCAAGCTCAAATGGATATGGTGATGAACACATAAAAACATAAAGATAAAGATAGAGGTACTTATGTAATTCATTGGTAGGAACTTCAGATAAGCGCATGAAGATGCCTTCCCTTCCGTCTCTCTGCTTTCCTACTGTCTTCATCCAATCCTTCTTACTCCTTTCCATGGCAAGCTTATGCAAGGGTTTCACCGTTGTCAGTGGCTACCTCCCATCCTCTCAGTGAAAATGTTCCTATGCTCTGTCACAGCATGGCTAATCATCTGTCGGTTCTCGGTCAGGCCGGAATAGAATCCAGCGATTCTTTTGCGTCTGTCACTAACGCCCCGCCTGCTAGGAGTTTGAAGCACGTCACAGTCATTCAATCATTGAATCCTACTCAGAATACCACAGACAAGGTTAGATCTTCTGGATTCTCTTGAATGCCGCCATCAGTTCTAGCCTATACCACGAAGACTCTGATCTCACGGAATGGTTGGCTCGGTTGTCAGGCGAGCACTCGGTTGTCAGGCGATCAACCATGCATCGTGCAATCAGGAATCCAAGAGATATTCACCCAATCGAAGGTAGAACGGAGGTGGTTGTCAGTCACACGTTCATAGGTGAGAATGATGATGAGTGTCACGGATCATCACATTCATCAAGTTGAAGAACAAGTGATATCTTAGAACAAGAACAAGCGGAATTGAATGGAAGAACAATAGCAATTGCATTAATACTCGAGGTACAGCAGAGCTCCACACCTTAATCTATGGTGTGTAGAAACTCCACCGTTGAAAATACATAAGAACAAGGTCTAGGCATGGCCGTGAGGCCAGCCTCCCAGTGATCTAAGATAGCAAAAAAATGAAGATAGCTACCAAAGTCTTCAAATACAATAGTAAAAGGTCCTACTTATAGAGAACTAGTAGCCTAAGGTTTACAGAAATGAGTAAATGACATAAAAATCCACTTTCGGGCCCACTTGGTGTGTGCTTGGGCTGAGCAATGAAGCATTTTCGTGTAGAGACTCTTCTTGGAGTTAAACGCCAGCTTTAGTGCCAGTTTGGGCGTTTAACTCCCATTTTGGTGCCAGTTCCGGCGTTTAACGCTGGAATTCCTGAGGGTGACTTTGAACGCCGGTTTGGGCCATCAAATCTTGGGCAAAGTATGAACTATCATATATTTCTGGAAAGCCCAGGATGTCTACTTTCCAACGCCGTTGAGAGCGCGCCAATTGGGCTTCTGTAGCTCCAGAAAATCCACTTTGAGTACAGGGAGGTCAGAATCCAACAGCATCTGCAGTCCTTTTCAGTCTCTGAATCAGATTTTTGCTCAGGTCCCTCAATTTCAGCCAGAAAATACCTGAAATCACAGAAAAACACACAAACTCATAGTAAAGCCCAGAAAAGTGAATTTTAACTAAAAACTAATAAGAATATACTAAAAACTAACTAGATCATACTAAAAACATACTAAAAACAATGCCAAAAAGCGTACAAATTATCCGCTCATCAGAGATACAAGTCAATGATCCGGAGGTGCCCTCCTGACATATTCTCAGACTAGATTAGGCTACAGATCTTTTATGATGGGTTCTCTGAAATGGCCAAAATGTCTTTGGACAATTCTACAGGTGGCTCTCTGCTTATGAAGAAGACTCCTGAAGAGGCTAATGAGCTGATTGAGATGGTTGCTAACAACCAATATCTATACACCTTTGAGAGAAATCATGTGAAGAAAGGAGTCATGGAGCTAGATACTTTGGATGCCATTCTTGCCCAGAATAAGGCCATGGCTCAACAAATCAACCTGATTACTCAGCACTTGAATGGGATGCAAGTGTCAGCTGTTAATACTCAAGATGCATCATATGACATGAGTAGTGGTTTTAGCCAAGGGGAGATTTATGGCTATGCTCAACCCACTCCTGAATAGGTCAAGTATGTAGGAAATTCCTCCAGAAATCCCAATAATGATCTTTATTCTAACACATTTAATCAAGGATAGAGGAATCACCCAAATTTAGGGTGGATAGAGCAACCCTAGAAGTCTCAGCCAAATTTGAATAACAATTTTCAAGGCAGTTTTAATCAGAATAAGTTTAACAACTGTTAGTTCCAATCTTCTTAGCAGCGACAAGCGTCTGTCCAACCTCAAAGCACTCCTGACCTAGCCTTTGTAGTTGCCGAACTCTCCAAGACCACTCATAGTTTCATATAGGAAACCAGAGCTTCAATTAATTACTTGGAAATATAAGTGGGTCAATTGAGCAAGAAAATACATGAGAGGTCTCCAAACACTCTTCCTGGTGACACAGAGGTAAATCCAAGAGAGAAATGCAAGGCGATCACAATGGCTGATGAAACCATGCCGAACAAGGAAGCATGTGTTGTTGAAATTGAAGAGAAGGCTAAGAGTCCCATGGTATACGCCTTATCCAAGGCATCCGAGCACATGCCAAAGTCACCATGCTCTCAGAAGCTCCAAAAGGAGACCAAGCACGAGCAATTCTCGCAGTTCTTGGAAATCTTCAAAAGGTTGCAAATCAATATTTCTTTTGTTGAGGTACTAGAGCATATGCCTCTCTATGTTGAGTTTATGAAGGGCTTACTTTTGAAAAGAAGATCCTAAAGGCAGATAAAATAGTGGTTCTGGCTGAGGAATGCAATGCATTAATTCAGAGCAAGTTGCCAAGGAAGATACTGAATCCAAGAAGCTTTCAAATTTCATGCACTATTGGGAGCATCAACTTTACAAAGCCCTGTGTGATCTTGGTGTAGGCATCAATCTGATGCCTTTATCTGTAATGAAGAAGCTCGAAATTCAGGTGGCACAACTAAGAAAGATAGCACTACAAATGGCAGACAAGTCTCTGAAATAAGCGCATGTAATAGTAGAAAATGTCTTGGTCAAGGTTGGAGAAATTTTTCTCCTTGCAGATTTTGTAATCCTTGACATGGGAAAAGATGCAAATGATTCCTGATCCTTGGAAGACTATCTCTAGCCACTGGGAGAGCTTTGATTGGTATAGAAAAAGGTGAGCTAGTTCTGAGGATGCATGAGGATTACTTGGTATTCAAGCTTTTTAGACCTTTCCACCATTCTGATAAGGGAGGTACTTGCATGAAGAATGAACTCACTAACCCGAGCCTCCAAGGGTGCCTGACTGAAGTACAGCAGAGTCCAAAGCTCAAACCTCCTTTGGTCGGAACCAATAAAATTCTCCCTGACAACCACCCTAAGTTTGGTGTTGTGTGTGCATCAATCTCCAAGGAGGGAGTTCCTAAGTAAAAAGTGTGATGAGCGGATAATTTGTATACTTTTTGGCATTGTTTTTAGTATGTTTTTGATATGATATAGTTAGTTTTTGGTATATTTTTATTAGTTTTTAGTTAAAATTCACTTTTCTGGACTTTACTATGAGTTTGTGTGTTTTTCTGTGATTTCAGGTATTTTCTGGCTGAAATTGAGGGACCTGAGCAAAAATCTGATTCTGAGACCAAAAAGGACTGCAGATGCTGTTGGATTCTGACCTCCCTGCACTCGAAGTGGATTTTCTGGAGCTACAGAAGCCCAATTGGCGCGCTCTCAACGGCGTTGGAAAGTAGACATCCTGGGCTTTCCAGCAATATATGATAGTCCATACTTTTCCCAAGATTTGATGGCCCAAACCGGCGTTCAAAGTCACCTCAGGAAATTCCAGCGTTAAACGCTGGAACTGGCACCCAAATGGGAGTTAAACGCCCAAACTGGCACTAAAGCTGGCGTTTAACTCCAAGAAGAGTCTCTGCACGAAAAATGCTTCATTGCTCAGCCCAAGCACACACCAAGTGGGCCCGGAAGTGGATTTTTATGTCATTTACTCATTTCTGTACACCTTAGGTTACTAGTTTTCTATAAGTAGGACCTTTGACTATTGTATTAGAAATCTTTGGATCTTTAAATCTTTGGATCTTTAAGTCTTTGGATCTTTATATCTTTTGATCACTTTAGATCTTAGATCATTGGGGGGGCTGGCCATTCGGCCATGCCTAGACCTTATGCTTATGTATTTTCAACGGTGGAGTTTCTACACACCATAGATTAAGGTGTGGAGCTCTGCTGTACCTCGAGTATTAATGCAATTACTATTGTTCTTCCATTCAATTCCGCTTGTTCTTGTTCTAAGATATCACTTGTTCTTCAACTTGATGAATGTGATGATCCGTGACACTCATCATCATTCTCACCCATGAACAAAGTGACTGACAACCACTCTTGTTCTACAAGCATAAGAGGCTCTAGTGAATATCTCTTGGATTCTTTAACCGGAATCTTCGTGGTATAGGCAGGACCTGATGGCGGCATTCAAGAGAATCCGGAAGGTCTAAACCTTGTCTGTGGTATTCTGAGTAGGATTCAATGACTGAATGACTGTGACGTGCTTCAAACCTGTAACTTACTGGGCGTTAGTGACAGACGCAAAAGAATCACTGGATTCTATTCTAGTAGGGGAGGGAACCACACCGGTGATTGGCAGCACTGTGACAGAGTGTGTGCATTAGCTTTCACTGCGAGGATGGGAGGTAGCTGCTGACAACAGTGAGACCCTACACGAGCTTGCCATGGAAAGGAGTAAGAAGAATTGGATGAAGACTGTAGGAAAGCAGAGAGACGGAAGGGAAGGCATCTTCATACGCTTATCTGAAGTTCCTACCAATGAATTACATAAGTATCACTATCTTTATCTTTTATGTTATTTTCGTTCATCACCATATACATTTGAGTTTGCCTGACTAAGATTTACAAGATGACCATAGCTTGCTTCAATACTAACAATCTCCGTGGGATCGACCCTTACTCGCGTAAGGTTTATTACTTGGACGACCCAGTGCACTTGCTGGTTAGTTGTGCGAAGTTGTGTAATGACATGGTATTGAGCCACCAAGTTCTTGGAGCCATTACCGGGGATTATGAGAGTTGTGAAAAAGTATAGTTCACAATTTCGCGCACCAAGTTTTTGGCGCCGTTGCCGGGGATTGTTCAAGTTTTGAGCAAGCTTTTGGTAACATCAGTGCCAAGATCCGGCAACAACATCAAGTTTTTGGTGTTATTGCCCGGAATTGTTTAGGCTGGACAACTGACGGTTCATCTTGTTGCTTAGATTAGGTATTTTTTTTTCAGAGCTCTTAAGAATGAATTCTAGTGTTTCAAGGTGATGTTCTTATCATCACCAAAGCTGATTGATCTTCATCAATTTAGCTCTTGAATGCAATGTCCTGCTGAAGCTTGGCCGGCCATGTCTAATTTCTTTAGACTAAAGCTTTAGACTAACATTGCATGATTCCTGGAATTCTCATTAAGAATTTTGATACCTTTATTCTCTTTTTCTACATAATTTTCGAAAAATCCAAAAAAATTATAAAATCATAAAATCCAAAAATATTTCTTTTTTGAGTCTAGAGTCTCATCTTAAGTTTAGTGTCAATTGCATGCTTCTGTTCTTATTGCATTCATGCATGTGTCCTCATTGATCTTCAAGTTGTTCTTGATGATTTCCTTGTTCTGATCTTTGAATTCTATTGACTTGAGTGTTTTGTGTGTCTCATATGCATTTTCGTTTTGTTAGTGTCAGTAGTATACAAACTGCTAAGTTTGGTGTCTTGCATGCATTGTCATTTGATTCTTGTTGCATTTTGGTTTGTCCTTATTATTAAAAATCCAAAAATATTTTTAATTTGTGTCTTTTCAAGTCAATAATACAGAGAATTGAAGATTCAGAACATACAGCAGAGGAATTGCACAGAAAAAGCTGGGCGTTCAAAACGCCCAGTGAAGAAGGACAGACTGGCGTTTAAACGCCAGCCAGGGTACCTGGTTGGGCGTTTAACGCCCAAAAGGGTAGCATTTTGGGCGTTAAACGCCAGAATGTATACCATTCTGGGCGTTTAACGCCAGGATGGCTAGGGGAGGAAGATTTTGTTTTCAAATCAGATTTTTTCTAAGTTTTCAAAATCTTTTCAAAATCAAATCTTTTTCAAATCAATTTTCAATCAAATCTTTTCCAAAATCAATTTCTTTCCTTTTTCAAAAATACTTATTAACAATTAATGATTTGATTGAACATTTTTTGCCTTTTCTGTTGAGGAAGGTTTTATGTTTGATTCATATCTTTTCTTGTTAGGCAAGTCATTAATTTTTAAAATCATATCTTTTCAAATTGTTTTCAAATCATATCTTTTAAAATTGTTTTCAAATCATATCTTCTCAATCACATCTTTTTAAAACCAATCATATCTTCTTAACCACATCTTTTTCAAAATAGTTTTCAATCAAATCTTTTTGATTTCTAATTTCAAAATCTTTTTCAAAAATCACTTGATTTCTTTTCCATTTCCATTTTCATTTTCGAAAATTAAGTGATGTTTTTCAAAAATGTTTTCAAATTTCCCACTTAATTTTCGAAAATCACTTCCCTCCTTCTCACATCCTTCAATTTATGGACTAACACTATCCCTTAAGGCAAAATTCGAACTCTATCTTCTTTGTTAAGTTCGAATTTTCCACTTCTGTCTTCTACTCTTCTTTTCCTCTGACACCTAAAGGAATCTCTATACTGTGACATAGAGGATTCCATATTTTCTTGTTTCCTTCTCTATCTTATGAGCAGGAGCAAGGACAAAGGCATTCTTGTTGAGGTTGATCCTGAACCTGAAAGGACCTTGAAGAGAAAGCTAAGAGAAGCCAAAGCACAACTCTCTTTAGAGCACCTGACCGAATTCTTCAAGGAAGAAGAACACATGGCAGCCGAAAACAACAACAATACCAACAATGCAAGGAAGGTGCTGGGTGACTTTACTGCACCTACTCCCGACTTCTATGGGAGAAGCATCTCTATCCCTGCCATTGGAGCAAACAACTTTGAGCTTAAGCCTCAATTAGTTTCTCTAATGCAACAGAATTGCAAGTTCCATGGACTTCCAATGGAAGATCCTCATCAGTTTTTAGCTGAGTTCTTGCAAATCTGTGACACAGTCAAGACTAATGGGGTTGACCCTGAGGTCTACAGACTGATGCTATTCCCTTTTGCTGTAAGAGACAGAGCTAGGACATGGTTGGACTCTCAACCTAAAGAAAGCCTGGACTCTTGGGAAAAGCTAGTCAATGCCTTCTTGGCAAAGTTCTTTCCACCTCAAAAATTGAGTAAGCTTAGAGTGGAAGTCCAAACCTTCAGACAGAAGGAAGGAGAATCCCTCTATGAAGCTTGGGAAAGATACAAACAATTGATCAGAAAGTGTCCCACTGATATGCTTTCTGAATGGAGCATCATAGGTATTTTCTATGATGGTCTCTCTGAACTGTCCAAGATGTCTTTGGATAGCTCTTCTGGAGGATCTCTTCATTTGAAGAAGACGCCTACTGAAGCTCAAGAACTGATTGAAATGGTTGCAAATAACCAATTCATGTACACTTCTGAAAGGAATCCTGTGAACAATGGGACTAGTCAGAAGAAAGGAGTTCTTGAGATTGACACTCTGAATGCCATATTGGCTCAGAATAAAATATTGACTCAACAAGTCAATATGATTTCTCAAAGTCTGTCTGGGATGCAAAATGCACCAAGCAGTACTAAGGAAGCTTCATCTGAGGAAGAAGCTTATGATCCTGAGAACCCTTCAATAGAAGAGGTGAATTACATGGGAGAACCCTATGGAAACACCTACATTCCTTCATGGAAAAATCATCCAAATCTTTCATGGAAGGATCAACAGAGACCTCAACAAGGTTTCAACAATAATAATGGTGGAAGAAACAGGTTTAGCAATAGCAAGCCTTTTCCATCATCTTCTCAGCAACAGACAGAGAGTTCTAAGCAGAATACCTCTGACTTAGCAACTATGGTCTCTGATCTGATCAAAACCACTCAAAGTTTCATGACTGAAACTAGGTCCTCCATCAGAAATCTGGAAGGACAAGTGGGTCAGCTGAGCAAGAAAATTACTGAACTCCCTCCAAGTACTCTTCCAAGCAATACAGAAGAAAATCCAAAAGGAGAGTGCAAGGCCATCAACATGGCCGAATTCTGGGAGGAAGAAGAGGCATTGAACGCCACTGAGGAAGACCTCACTGGATGTCCACTGACCCCCAATGAGTTCCCCAATGAGGAACCTTGGGAATCTGAGGCTCAAGATGAGCCCATAGAGATTCCATTGGACTTACTTCTGCCATTCATGAGCTCTGACGAGTATTCTTCTTCTGAAGAGGATGAGTATGTCACTGAAGAGCAAGTTGCTAAATACCTTGGAGCAATCATGAAGCTAAATGACAAGTTATTTGGAAATGAGACTTGGGAGGATGAACCCCCTTTGCTCACCAAAGAACTGGATAACTTGTCTAGGCAGCAATTGCCTCAAAAGAGGCAGGACCCTGGGAAGTTTTCTATACCTTGTACCATAGGCACCATGACCTTCAAGAAGGCCTTGTGTGACTTAGGGTCAAGTGTGAACCTCATGCCCCTCTCTGTAATAGAGAAATTAGGGATCTTTGAGGTGCAAGCTGCAAAAATCTCACTAGTGATGGCAGACAACTCAAGAAAACAAGCTTATGGACTTGTAGCGGATGTTTTGGTGAAGATTGAAGACCATTACATCCCTGCTGATTTCATAGTCCTAGAGACTGGGAAGTGCATGGATGAATCCATCATCCTTGGCAGACCCTTCCTAGCCACAGCAAAGGCTGTGATTGATGATGATAGAGAAGAGTTGATCATTCAAGTGAATGAAGAATCCTTGGTGTTTAAGGCCCAAGGATATCCCTCTGTCATCATGGAGAGGAAGCATGAAGAGCTTCTCTCAAAACAGAGCCAAACTGAGCCCCCACAGTCAAACTCTAAGTTTGGTGTTGGGAGGCCACAACCAAACTCTAAGTTTGGTGTTGAACCCCCACATTCAAACTCTAAGTTTGGTGTTGGGAGGTTCCAACACGGTTCTGAGCATTTCTGAGGCTCCATGAGAGTCCTCTGTCAAGCTAGTGACACTAAAGAAGCGCTTGTTGGGAGGCAACCCAATGTTTTATAATTAATTATTTTCTTTTGTTATTTTATCTTTTTTGTAGGTTGATGATCATAAGAAGTCACAAAAACAATGAAAAAAGCAAAAACAGAATGAAAAACAGGAAGAAAAACAGCACACCCTGGAGGAAGATGCTGCTGGCGTTCAAACGCCAGTCAGCCTAGCAGTTGGGCGTTTAACGCCCAGTCTGGCACCCATCTGGGCGTTTAACGCCAGAAAGGGGCACCAGACCGGCGTTAAACGCCAGTAAAGGGCAAGAACCTGGCGTTAAACTCCAGGAATGGGCACCAGCCCGGCGTTTAACGCCAGAAATGGCTCAAAACGTGGATTTTGATGCCATTTGGTGCAGGGATGCCTTTTCCTTGACACTACAGGATCTGTGGACCCCACAGGACCCTACCATCACTCTCTCTCTTCTTCCCCCATTCACCAATCACCTCAACACCTCTTCCCCAAAAACCCTTCACCTATCAAATCCCATCTATCTCTTCACCACTCACATCCATCCTTCATAAATCCCCACCAACCTCACCCTTCAAATTCAAACCACTTTCCCTCCCAAACCCACCCATAATGGCCGAACCATTCACCCCCCTCTCTCCTATATATACCCTTCTTCAACCCTTCATTTTCACACAACCTAAACACCACTTTTCCCCCTCTTTGGCCGAACACACCACCATCTCCCTCTTCCTCATTTCTTCTTCTTCTACTCTCTTCTTTCTTCTTTTGCTCGAGGACGAGCAAACATTTTAAGTTTGGTGTGGTAAAAGCGTTGCTTTTTCGTTTTTCCATAACCATTATGGCATCCAAGGCCGGAGAAACCTCTAGAAAGAGGAAAGGGAAGGCAAAGGCTTCCACCTCCGAGTCATGGGAGATGGATAGATTCCTCTCAAGGATGCATCAAGTCCACTTCTATGAAGTTGTGGCCTTGAAGAAGGTGGTCCCCGAGGTCCCTTTTTCACTCAAAAAGGGTGAATATCCGGAGATCCGACATGAGATCCGAAGAAGAGGTTGGGAAGTTCTTACCAACCCCATTCAACAAGTCGGAATCTTGATGGTTCAAGAGTTCTATGCCAATGCATGGATCACCAAGAACCATGACCAAAGTGTGAACCCGAATCCAAAGAATTATCTCACTATGGTTCGGGGGAAATACTTGGATTTTAGTCCGGAGAGTGTGAGGGTAGCGTTCAACTTGCCTATGATGCAAGGAGATGAACATCCTTACACTAGAAGGGTCAACTTTGATCAAAGGTTGGACCAAGTCCTCACAGTCATATGTGAAGAGGGCGCACAATGGAAGCAAGATTCAAGGGGAAAGCCGGTCCAATTGAGAAGGCATGACCTCAAGCCCGTGGCTAGAGGATGGTTAGAGTTCATACAACGCTCAATCATTCCCACTAGCAACCGGTCCGAAGTTACCATAGATCGGGCTATCATGATCCATAGCATCATGATTGGAGAAGAAATAGAGGTTCATGAGGTTATAGCCCAAGAACTCTATAAGGTGGCGGACAAGACCTCCACCTTGGCAAGGTTAGCCTTTCCTCATCTCATTTGTCACCTCTGTTATTCAGTTGGAGTTGACATAGAGGGAGACATCCCCATTGATGAGGACAAGCCCATCACCAAGAAAAGGATGGAGTACACAAGAGATCCTACTCATCATGAGATCCCTGAGATTCCTCAAGGGATGAATTTTCCTCCACAAAACTATTGGGAGCAACTAAACACCTCCCTAGGAGAGTTAAGTTCCAACATGGGACAACTAAGGTGGAGCATCAAGAACACTCCATCATCCTTCATGAGATTAGAGAAGATCAAAGAATTATGAGGGAGGAGCAACAAAGACAAGGAAGAGACATTGAGGAGCTCAAGCACTCCATAGGATCTTCAAGAGCAAGAAAGAGCCGCCATCACTAAGGTGGACCCGTTCCTTGATTTCCTTGTTCTTTATTCTTCTGTTTTTCGAAAATTTATGCTTATGTTTATCTATGTTTGTGTCTTATGATCATTAGTGTCTTAGTGTCTATGCCTTAAAGCTATGAATATGAATCCATCACCTTTCTTAAATGAAAACTGTTTTTATTACAAAAGAACAAGAAGTACAGGATTTCAAATTCATCTTTAAAACTAGCTTAATTAGATTGATGTGGTGACAATACTTTTTGTTTTCTGAATGTATGCTTAAACAGTGCATATGTCTTTTGAATTTGTGGTTCATGAATGTTAAAATTGTTGGCTCTTGAAAGAATGATGAAAAAGGAGACATGTTACTGAGGATCTGAAAAATCATAAAAATGATTCTTGAAGCAAGAAAAAGCAGTGAATACAAAAAAAAAAAAAAAGAGAGAAGGAGAAAAACGAAAAAAAAAGGGGAGAAAAAGAAAAGAAAGAAATAAAGTTGTGATCCAAGGCAATAAGAGTGTGCTTAAGAACCCTGGACACCTCCAATTGGGGACTTTAGCAAAGCTGAGTCACAATCTGAAAAGGTTCACCCAATTATGTGTCTGTGGCATGTATGTATCCGGTGGTAATACTGGAAGACAGAGTGCTTTGGGCCACGGCCAAGACTCATAAAGTAGCTATGTTCAAGAATCATCATACTTAACTAGGAGAATCAATAACACTATCTGGATTCTGAGTTCCTAAAGAAGCCAATCATTCTGAATTTCAAAGGATAAAGTGAGATGCCAAATCTGTTCGGAGGCAAAAAGCTACTAGTCCCGCTCATCTAATTTGGAGCTTAGTTTCATTGATAATTTGGAGTCTATAGTATATTCTCTTCTTTTTATCTTATTTGATTTTCAGTTGCTTGGGGACAAGCAACAATTTAAGTTTGGTGTTGTGATGAGCGGATAATTTGTATACTTTTTGGCATTGTTTTTAGTATGTTTTTGATATGATATAGTTAGTTTTTGGTATATTTTTATTAGTTTTTAGTTAAAATTCACTTTTCTGGACTTTACTATGAGTTTGTGTGTTTTTCTGTGATTTCAGGTATTTTCTGGCTGAAATTGAGGGACCTGAGCAAAAATCTGATTCTGAGACCAAAAAGGACTGCAGATGCTGTTGGATTCTGACCTCCCTGCACTCGAAGTGAATTTTCTGGAGTTACAGAAGCCCAATTGGCGCGCTCTCAACGGCGTTGGAAAGTAGACATCCTGGGCTTTCCAGCAATATATGATAGTCCATACTTTGCCCAAGATTTGATGGCCCAAACCGGCGTTCAAAGTCACCTCAGGAAATTCCAGCGTTAAACGCTGGAACTGGCACCCAAATGGGAGTTAAACGCCCAAACTGGCACTAAAGCTGGCGTTTAACTCCAAGAAGAGTCTCTGCACGAAAAATGCTTCATTGCTCAGCCCAAGCACACACCAAGTGGGCCCGGAAGTGGATTTTTATGTCATTTACTCATTTCTGTACACCTTAGGTTACTAGTTTTCTATAAGTAGGACCTTTGACTATTGTATTAGAAATCTTTGGATCTTTAAATCTTTGGATCTTTAAGTCTTTGGATCTTTATATCTTTTGATCACTTTAGATCTTAGATCATTGGGGGGGCTGGCCATTCGGCCATGCCTAGACCTTATGCTTATGTATTTTCAACGGTGGAGTTTCTACACACCATAGATTAAGGTGTGGAGCTCTACTGTACCTCGAGTATTAATGCAATTACTATTGTTCTTCCATTCAATTCCACTTGTTCTTGTTCTAAGATATCACTTGTTCTTCAACTTGATGAATGTGATGATCCGTGACACTCATCATCATTCTCACCCATGAACAAAGTGACTGACAACCACTCTTGTTCTACAAGCATAAGAGGCTCTAGTGAATATCTCTTGGATTCTTTAACCGGAATCTTCGTGGTATAGGCAGGACCTGATGGCGGCATTCAAGAGAATCCGGAAGGTCTAAACCTTGTCTGTGGTATTCTGAGTAGGATTCAATGACTGAATGACTGTGACGTGCTTCAAACCTGTAACTTACTGGGCGTTAGTGATAGACGCAAAAGAATCACTGGATTCTATTCCAGTAGGGGAGGGAACCACACCGGTGATTGGCAGCACTATGACAGAGTGTGTGCATTAGCTTTCACTGCGAGGATGGGAGGTAGCTGCTGACAACAGTGAGACCCTACACGAGCTTGCCATGGAAAGGAGTAAGAAGAATTGGATGAAGACTGTAGGAAAGCAGAGAGACGGAAGGGAAGGCATCTTCATACGCTTATCTGAAGTTCCTACCAATGAATTACATAAGTATCACTATCTTTATCTTTTATGTTATTTTCGTTCATCACCATATACATTTGAGTTTGCCTGACTAAGATTTACAAGATGACCATAGCTTGCTTCAATACTAACAATCTCCGTGGGATCGACCCTTACTCGCGTAAGGTTTATTACTTGGACGACCCAGTGCACTTGCTGGTTAGTTGTGCGAAGTTGTGTAATGCCATGGTATTGAGCCACCAAGTTCTTGGAGCCATTACCGGGGATTATGAGAGTTGTGAAAAAGTATAGTTCACAATTTCGCGCACCAAAGTGCCTAGAGGTTGGAGGAACAAAAAGATAATGGAGGATTTCTCACCCGGAATGAAGGTTGTAATCACTAAGAGTGCAATTCTGCCTCATACAGTGAACATGATCTCATCTCTTGAGCACATTGAGTTAATCCATGATAGAACAGGAAAGAAGTTCACAGTAAGGGGTGAAGAGCTAAGCCCCTATGATCACCCCCTTCCTAGTGGATCTGACCGTCGAGCTAGTGACAGTAAAAAAACACTTGTTGGGAGGAAACTGATGAGTGGATATTTTATACACTATTTAGTACCATTTCCCTGGTGTTTTTGAGCATATTTTAGCAAGTTTTATTATGTTTTAGTAGGTTTTAGTGCAAAATTCATATTTTGGATGCTACTTTGAGTTTTTGTATTTTTCTTATGATTTTAGGTGATTTTTGGGTGAAATTGGTAAGTTTTGGCAAAGTCTGATTCAGAGGCAAAGAAAGGACAACAGATGCTATCAAATCCTAACCTCCATGCATTCCAATAAGCATTTCTTGAGCTACAGAGGTTTAATTGATCCGCTCTGAATGGCATTAAAAAGCTAACTTCCAAGGCTTTTCTATGATATATAATAGTTTATACTTTTTCTTAGAAATGACTGCCCAAAAATGGGCGTTGAACGCCCAACTTACCCCCTTTCTGGCGTTCAACACCCAAGAAGGACCAAGGTCAGTGTTGAACGCCCAAAACTGGCATTCAACGCCACTAAAGGAGAAAGGAAGTAGCGTTGACACTCCTTAGTGGGCGTTCAATGCCCGCTCATCCAAGTTGAATGCCAAACTCAGCCCAAACACTCACCAAGTGGGCCTAGAAGTGAATTTTCGACCTTTTGCTTAGTTCATCACATTTTTGTAATTTTTAATTATTAGACTAGTATATATAGGAGAAGATCACTCATGTTTAGGATCTTTAGCCTCTCAAATCTTATGACACACTATTTTTGTAAAATATGAGCGGCTAAACCTCCTGATTTAAGGATAAGAGCTTTGCTCATTCCTATGGATTAATATTATTACTTCTTCTACTTTAATATGTGTTTGATTTCATTCTATGATGTATTTTCGTTCTTTATCTTTATGAATTTGTGGTGGAACAAGAGTATGACACCTTATTCTACATGAGTTCCTGCGAAGACTTAGCCGAATAGTATTGAGCTACAGCTTGAGAGTGCATCACAGGTTCTAAGAGAGTATTTAGGCTAATTAGGATACGTGACATGAAATCTTGTTAGTCATGGGTAAATGAGGTCTCTGTGGCGTTAAGGCTAGAATACAGAGCATAATTTTCTGATTTGGAAGATCTGTCCTTGTCTGTGGTGTTTTGAGTAGGATCACCAGAGATTGAATTGCATGAGCTTCACCCTCATTTAGATTGGATGACAATTAGCACTGGCGTGTGATCTGGATCAGAGGAGATTAATGACCGTGATGAGCGGATATTTTATACGCTTTTTGACATCATTTTCATATAGTTTTCATAATGTTTTGTATAAGTTTTATTATATTTTCATAGGTTTTAGTGCATACTTCATTCTTTTGGATTCTACTTTGAGTTTGTGTATTTTATGAAAATTTAAGGTATTTTCTGGCTGAAATTGAGGAGCTTTGAAAAAAGTCTGATTCAGAGACAGAAAAAGGACTGCAGATGCTGTTAGGATCTGACCTTCGTGCATCGAAGAAGCATTTCTGGAGCTACAAATGTTCAAATGGCGCGCTCTCAACAGATATAGAAAGCTAACATCCAGGGCTTTCCAGAAATGAAGGTCCAAAACTGGCGTTCAACGCCAATACTCCACCCACTTCCTAGAGTTGGATGCCCAATTGGGAGCAGCAGGCGTCCAACGCCCAAATAGGAGTCCAAGGCTGGCATTCAACGCCCAAAGAAGGGTCCTAGAACATGGAGACACCCTTATCTTAGCCTAAACACTCACCAAGTGGTCCCAAAAAGTTGATTTTTGCACTACAAGACTAGTTTATCTTATTTTTGTAATTCTTAGTTAGCAGATTTGTATATATGGGAGAAGATCATCCTTGTTTAGGGGATCCGGCAATGTTCTTTCCCCACCTTTACATTCGAACACTATTCTATGTACAACATGAGTCACTAACCTTCTAAGGTTAAGGTTAGGAGCTCTGCTGATTCTTATGGATTAATAATATCACTATTCTATTTCAATCTATACTTGATTCCATTCTAAGATGTATCCTCGTTCTTCATCCTAATGAGTTGAGAGTGTAACTTGACCGTCATCCCTATTTCACATGGGTTTGGGCGAGTCCTTGACGGGATAGTACTGAACCACAAGCTTGATTATACATCTCCTAGACGGCTAATCCACAACTTCGTTGGGGACTTCTCGAGACATCAGTTCAGCCGAGGTACGGGGTGATTAGAGCCTTTGTGGTATAGGCTAGAATCATTGGAACAGCGTTCTCTGATCCAAAAGATCCGACCTTGTCTGTGGTACTTTGAGTCGGATTACCAAGGGAATGGATTGCTAGAGCTTCACCCTCGTTCAAATTGGATGACCGCTGACCTGGTGTTTGATCTGAAGCAGAGGAGATTAATGACCGTTGACCCGGTGGTAATCATTTATAGCCTGCCATAGAATGAATCATCAGAAGTTGGAGTAGATGGTGGGAAAAGTTGATCCAGAAGGAAGAAGCATCTCCAAAGCCTCAACCGTTCTCTCATCACTGATTTCACATCTATCTAGTAACGTTTTATTTATTTATCTATTTTATGTGTTTTTCACAACAGCTATCATCTTTTCTAATCGCTTGACTAAGATCTACAAGGTAGCCATTGCTTTTTCAAGCCAACAATCCTTGTGGGATCGACCCTCACTCACTTGAGGTATTACTTGGATGATCCGGTGCACTTGCCAGTCTATATGTGTGAATATTGCAGAGTCAATTTCGTGCAACAAGTTTTTGGCACCGTTGCCAGGGATTGTTCGGATTTGACAAACTACCAAATTATTTTGTTGCTTAGATTAGGAACGTTTTACTGTTTTGTTTTGTGTCTTTTGTTTTCTTTTTCAAAAACTTTTTCAAAACCCATCTTTTCTTTGTCTTTTGTTTGAGTCTAGTGTCAGTTCTTAAGTTTGGTGTCCTTTGTGTGTTCTTTATTTTCTTTAAATTTTCAAATTGTTCTTGAGTGTTCTACTTGGTATTTAAATTGTTCTTGTTTCTTGTTTTAATCTTACAAATTTTTAAGTTTGGTGTCTTTTGGTGTTTTTCTTTTTAATTTTCGAAAATCAGTATCCTTTGATCTAAAAATTTTAATTTTGGTGTCTTTTGGTTGTTTTTCTCTTTATTAATTTGAAAAAATCAGAAAAAATATATTTTTTCTATCTTTATTCAAAAATTTCAAAAATCTTGCTTTCTTTTTTCATTTTGATTTAAAAATTTTAAAGTTTGGTGTTTTCTTGTTAGTAAAGTCAAATTTCAAATCTTTTCTTTTAATTTGATTCTTTCCTATCTTATCTTTCTTTTAAAATTTTAAAATTCAAAACTTTTATCAAATCTTTATCTTATCTTTGGTTTATCTTTCTTTAAATTTCAAATCATTATCTTACCTTATTTTAACTTTAAATTTCAAAATCAAATCTTTTCAAAATTCAAAAACTTTTCAAATCTTCACCGTATCTTATCTTTCCAACTTATTTTCAAATCTTTTCAATTCTTATCTTATCTTGTTGACTTTTCCTTTCCAATCTTAAATTTCAAAATTTTTAAAATCAAATATTTTTCAAATCTCATATCTTATCTTATTTTAAAATCTTTCTTAATTAGTGGTACACAAAATCGTGATCTCGCACACTTTCTTCACAACTCCGCGTAGCTGACCAGCAAGTACACTGGGTCGTCCAAGTAATACCTTACGTGAGTAAGGGTCGATCCCACGGAGATTGTCGGCTTGTAGCAAGCTATGGTCACCTTGTAAATCTCAGTCAGGCAGATTCAAATGATTACAAGGTTTTGATAATTAAAAGATGAATGAGACATAAAATAAGATAGAGATACTTATGTAATTCATTAGTGGGAATTTCAGATAAGCGTATGGAGATGTTTTATTCCTCTTGAATCTCTGCTTTTCTACTGCCTTCATCCAGTCATGCATACTCCCTTCCATGGCAAGCTGTATGTTAGGGATCATCGTTGTCAATGGCTACTGTCATCTGTCAGTTCTCGATTGTGTCAGAATAAGATCCAATGATCCTTTTGCGCACTATCACTGCGCCCATCACTCACAAGTTTGAAGCTCGTCACAGTCATCCCATCTCAGATCCTACTCGGAATACCACAGACAAGGTTTAGACTTTTCGGATCTCAAGAATGCTGCCAATTGATTCTAGCTTATACCACGAAGACTCTGATCTCACGGAATGGAAGGCTCAGTTGTCAGGAGAGGCAACCATGCGTCATGGACCAGGAGGCTAAGAGATATACATTCAAGCTTGTTATCAGGTAGAACGGAAGTGGTTGTTAGGCACGTATTCATAAGTGATAATGGTGATGAGTGTCACTTGATCATCACATTCATCATGTTGAAGTGTGAATGAATATCTTAGAACAAGAATAAGCTTGAATTGAATAGAAAATAGTAGTAATTGCATTAATTCATGAGGATCAGCAGAGCTCCACACCTTAATTTATGAGGTGTAGAAACTCCACCGTTGAAATACATAAGTGATGAAGGTCCAGGCATGGCTGAATGGCCAGCCCCCTAAGCGTGATCAAGAGATCAACAGTGATACAAAGATAGTCTCAAAAATGATCTAAAGATCTCTCTCTATATGAAAATACAATAGTAAAAGGACCTATTTATAATGACTAGTAACCTAGGGTTTACAGAGATAAGTAAATGATGCAGAAATCCACTTTCGGAGCCGACTTGGTGTGTGCTTGGGCTGAGCATTGAAGCTTTCACATGAATAGGCTTTTCTTGGAGTTAAACGCCAGCTCTGGTGCCAGTTTGGGCGTTTAACTCCAGCATTTAACGCCAGAAAAGGGTCTCTGACTGGCGTTTTGACGCCAGTTTGGGCCATCAAATCTCGGGCAAAGTATGGACTATTATACATTGCTGGAAAGCCCAAGATGTATACTTTCCAACGCAATTGAGAGCGCCCCAATTGGGCTTATGAATCTCCAGAAAATCCTCTTCGAGTGCAGGGAGGTCAGAATCCAACAGCATCAGGAGTCCTTTTTCAGCCTCTGAATCAGATTTTTGCTCAGGTCCCTCAATTTCAGCCAGAAAATACCTGAAATCACAAGAAAATACACAAATTCATAGTAAAGTCCAAAAATGTGATTTTTGCATAAAGACTAATAAAAATATACTAAAAACTAACTAAATTATACTAAAAACTACCTAAAAACAATGCTAAAAAGCGTATAAATTATCCGCTCATCACAACACCAAACTTAAATTGTTGACTTGTACCCAAGCAACTGAAAACAAAATAGAATAAAAAGAAGAGAATATACAATGAATCTCACAATATTAATGAAACTTAGTCCCAATTAGATGAGCGGGGCTAGTAGCTTTTTGCTTCTGAACAGTTTTGGCATCTCACTTTATCCTTTGAAATTCAGAATGATTGGCATCTATAGGAACACAGAATTTAGATAGTGTTATTGATTCTCCTAGTTCAGTATGTTGATTCTTGAACACAGCTACTTTATGAGTCTTGGCCGTGACCCTAAGCATCTTGTTTTCCAGTATTACCACCTGTTCCGAGGGTTACCTGAACCTGTAGGTCGATCTCGGACGAGATATTCTGTGTGGGTCGAAGCTGTTGTGTCCGACTTGTTAGACTTGGTGATGGTGCTGATCCTTCGTCCCCGGAGGGTGGGGGTACCTGCAAGGGACTTCGATGCTTAAGTTAGCAAGGGTATTAAGCAGGTATTTAGTAGAATCAGAGTATGGTTATACCTGGGTGCTCCAGTGTATTTATAATGGTGAGATGTGGCCTCCTGTGGATAAGATAAGTTAGTTATCTTATCTTATCTTTATCTTATCTCTAAGTAAGGTCATCTTATCTTCAAGGGAACCACCCTTCTCTCTGTAGGCTTGGGCCCCCTTAGGATTTGGGGCGTGTTCCTCTATTTGGGCCCTTCTCTGGGCTTTCCTGAGGACTTGACCGACCTCTTTTGGGAAGAGGTCGGGTTGTCTTGACCTGAAGAGGTCGGTTGCTTTGTCTGTCGAATATCCCGGGTCGAACACCTCGACGCAGGGTATGAACAGTGCCCCTGCTTGAGCTCGGTCTTCTTTTTGAGGTCGAGTCCTTGACTTCGGTCCTTTTTTTGGTGAAGCCGAACTCAAGCATTTTGTCGATTCCTTTGTAGCAGCTTTTGAATGTAGAACGTTTCCTCTAGAAAGCGCGCGCTTTTATATCGGCACTTTGGGAATGTGCGAGGGTTTAATGCTTTCCTTAATTTTAGCATTAATTGCCCCGTTTCCCTTTTGGCTCTTTATTTTGATTTTGAAGGCCCAGAAACGGTTTCTCTTCTTTCGCCTTTTTCATAACTTCTTTTCTCCGTTCTCTCCACTCTTTCTGTTTTTCGCTTGCGCTTCTGCTTCCTGGTGTTAGCGGCGTCGATCGGCGGTCTCCTAGGCAACTTTCGTTTCTGCCCTTTTCGAAGTTTCTTATGTCTTCAGGTTAGTCCCCTTTCGTGCTTTCCCTTTGATTTTGGTTTTGTGATGAGGTTTTGGTCTTGATCCTCTCTTTTTGAAAAAGTTTGGATCTTTCTGTTTTCCTTGATCCCTAGATTTGTTGAAATATGCTTTCTGAGAGTTTCTCTATCTTCTGCATGATCCTTTTCGCCTTTGCTGGGTGCCTTTAGGGCTTTGCATGTTTTTGTTGTTTCTGTTCTTGATACTGCTTGTCCGTGTCTGTTCTTCATTTATTTGAAGGTTGCTTTTGTCTGCTCTTAAAAAAGGTTGCATCTTTTAATGGTCTCTGCTTGAAGTTCTTTTTGCTGTAATGATTTTCTTGTGTTTTTGTTGAAAAGTGTTTGCTGTTTTGAATTCTTTTTTAGAAATGCTGGGATGCAAACTTCACACTATTTTTCTGGAAACCTTGCCTTGTTACTGCCTCCAAAGGATGCCCCAGGACTTTGGTTTGAGTCTTGGGGTTTTCCTTTTCTTGCTTTTCATTGCCTGAGAAGTATTGACCGAGTTGTTTTTTTCCTTTGTCTGAGATGTTTGTAGTAACCTCATCTTCTTTTCTTACTTGTAGGATTAGTTGGCCTCATGTCTTCTCGCAATAATATTGTAGAGATGTCGTCCAGAGTTCCCGAGGGGATGTCCGATTGGCTGGACTCCCTTGTTTTGTTGTGTGTTTCTGTTGTGGATGCTAAGTTTTGCATAGAACTGAGGAAGCGCCATAGGATTTGTGGTAACAATGCCTGTGAGGAGGATTACGAGCTTGTTGCCCCTGATTCTGATGAGAGAGTTTGCTTTTTGACTTCTGTTGAGGGAGACCGTCCCTTCTTTTATGCTTACGAATACTTCTTCAGTCAGTTGAACGTTTCTTTTCCCTTTACTGCTTTTGAAACCGACCTGTTGTGGTCGTGTAACATTGCTCCATCCCAGCTTCACCCGAATTCCTGGGGTTTTATTAAAATTTTTCAGCTTCTCTGTCGAGAATTAAATGTAACACCCTCTCAAAATCTTATCCTTTACTTGTTGGTTTTCGCTAAGCCCGGCGGTTCTTCGAAAAAGAAAGCTTCCTGGGTTTCCTTCAGGTCTGCCCAGGGCCATAAGGTTTTTGCTATGTATGATGAGTCTTTTAAAGACTTCAAGAATTATTTCTTTAAGGTTCGTGATGTTGAGGGGGCCCGCCCCTTTTTTGTTGATGAAAATGATGAGCCCTCTTTCCTTCTGGAGTGGCAGAGGAATGTGAGAGTGTCTCGCTATACCTGGGAGACGCTTGATGATGTTGAGCACGCTTTTGTAGTCGTTCTTGAGGATCTCTGGGGGGAACCACCCCATCTTGATACAAAAAGATTTTTGAATGACCTGTCCTTGGTTCGGACTATTTTGGGTATTTGTCTGACTATTTGTCTGCTTGTTTCTATACTTGTTTCCTTTTTCTTCCTCTCATTAAATTTGTAACTCTTTGTTGTGGCTGATTTTGTATTTGCAGAGATGTCAAAGAACAATGACTCCATGATGGCCTTCAAAAGGGCAAAGAAGGCAACTGCTGCTCTGAACATCTCGGCCAAGGTGGCCGGCGAGGGATCTTCACAGGTCCCCGTGAAGCCTCCTGTGCCGAGTTTCCTTCGGCCGAGAAAAGTAATTCCTACTCCTCGGTTTCATCAGGTCGATCATCCTCAGACTTCTGCCGCTGCTTCTGGTGTCCCTCCCTTAAAGAAGCAAAAAATATCTGAGCCTTTTAATCTGGATGCCCCGGACTTTGATGCTATCGAGTTTGTTGACCAGCAAATTACCCCCTATGGTGGGCTTTCCATGGACGACGTGTCTCTTCTTCAGCATTTGGATTTTATCACCAAAAATAGTGTGAAGATGGCTCATATGGGTGCGACTATTTTCCGAACAGTTCAGGGGATTTCGATTCATGTTACAAAATCCTTCATGGAGGAGGCCAAGTCCGAATTTGTTTGAATAAAGGGTCTGAATGAGGAGTTGGAGGTGAAGTTGGCGAAGGTGGAGAAGGAGCTGGAGGGTGAGAAGGCCAGCTCTATTGCCCTGGCTGCTTCTTTGAAGCTGGCTGAGGACATGGCCCTGAAGCATAAAAATAGCTATGTCTCAGCCTATAGGGAATTAATGTGCCTCCGGGATGAGTTGGAAACTGCTCGGGCTAATTATGGCGAGCTTCAGGGTCACCTTGTGGGCAGCGTAAATGCTGCCTCTGAGAACCTAATGGAGCAGTTCCAAATTGTTGCCCCTGATGCCGACTTGACTCTTGTCAGCCTGGACAATGTTGTGAGGGATGGTAAAATTGTCCCTGATGACCAGGATGATGATGATGCTGACCCTCCCCCAGTGCCTTCTCTTAAGGTGTCGACCTCCTCGGTTCCTCCCGTTACGTTTGATCCAGATTGCCAGATTCTGAACCGGGATGATGGAACTGTAGATGCTGTGCCCCTTCAGACTTGCCCTCTTTCTCCCCGTACTGATGCTGCCGAGAAGGCTCCCGATCTTAGCTGATCTTTTTTCTGAATATTTGTGTAAATAGCCCGGTTTGTGGGCTTTTGAACTTGTTTTTGTGAATGATGTTTTATTGACTGTCGATACTCTAGTTGCTATTTTTAGCAACTTTATTTTGAAAACAAAATGGTTTCTCTGAGGTTGATTTCGGTGGCCTCTTTGAAGCTTTATCATACTATGCTTTCATCGTGCTTTAGCAGGGTGTCTGTTGGAATCTTGCTGCTTGGCCTCTTTATATTGCTTTTGTAGCTTGGATCCTTTTGAGGTCGTGAATTGTGGGGGGTCCAACTTGTTTTTCAATTTTCTCGCTTTTATTTTGTATTTTTAGTGCCTTATAACCGATTTCTTTATGTTGGTCCCCTTCTAAGTTATTTTTGTAATCCTCTTTTCTGGGCCTTTGCCAGGTCTCTTTAAGGGATTACTTTATAACTTAACGTTTTAGGAGACTGACTTCGTTAGGTCGATCTTTTCCTAGTTGTTTTTGTAATCCTCTTTCTTGGACCTTTGTTAGGTCTCTTTCAGGGATTACTTTTACAACTTTGTTTTGTAGGAAACCGACTTCGTTAGGTCAATCTCTTCTAAGTTGTTTTTGTAATCCTCTTTCTTGGACCTTTGTTAGGTCTCTTTCAGGGATTACTTTTACAACTTGTTTTGTAGGAAACCGACTTCGTTAGGTCGATCTCTTATAAGTTGTTTTTGTAATCCTCTTTCTTGGACCTTAGTTAGGTCTCTTTTAGGGATTACTTTTACAACTTGTTTTGTAGGAAACCAACTTCGTTAGGTCGATCTCTTCTAAGTTGTTTTTGTAATCCTCTTTCTTGGACCTTTGTTAGGTCTCTTTCAGGGATTACTTTTACAACTTGTTTTGTAGGAAACCGACTTCGTTAGGTCGGTCTCTTCTAAGTTATAGCAATTCTTCTTTAATAGGGTTGGCCAGACCTCTTTCTAGGGATTTGCTGATAACTTGGACTGGCTTGGTCTGACTTTTTAATGTCAGCCAGTCTTTTTTAAGTTATTATATAGCAATCCATAAGACCTCGTCAGGTTCTTTTTTGGGATCACTTTCGATAACTTCTTGCATTATTCTGTGTTTATCTTTTGCCGATTTGTAGATTGTGGTTTCTGTCCTGGTTTAATCGACCTTTAGGTGAATTGTGTTTTCACCTTTGTCGTTCGATTATTCCTATCCAGATCGTATAGTGAATTTGTTCTTCACTTTCTGTTCGATCCGTTGCTTTATAATCGGACGATGAATGCTTCAGATTAATGCGTCTTGAGAACTTTGTAGAATATCTGAAATGTATTTTATTTCAAGAAAGTGCAGATATATACAGGCGGGAGTTTTTCATCCCCTTAAGTCGGATTAAATCTCAATCGTGACGCCTCATTTAAAAACCTTTTCAGGAAAAAGAGTGCATCTTGTGATGAGACCTTTATCTAACTATAGTACCTTCTTAGGTTACAGGTGTGCCATGATCTAGGGAGTTCTCGTCCCTCGAGTTCGGACAGTCTGTAGTAGCCCTTCCCAAGTACCTCTGTGACTCGGTAGGGTCCTTTCCAGTTGGCTGCCAGCTTTTCTTCCCCGGGTCGAGTTGTTCCAATATCATTTCGGATTAAGATGAGATCATTCTCAGTGAAACCTCTTGGCACTACCCTTTGATTATATCTGGAAGCCATTCGCCGCTTTAGTGCTTCTTCTCTAATCCGAGCTCTTTCTTGGATTTTCGGGAGTAGGTCGAGCTCTTCTCTTTGAAGTTGAGAGTTGGTTTGTTCATTGTAGTGGACTACTCAGGGAGATCCTTCTTCAACTTCTATTGGAATCATTGCCTCCACTCCGTATGCTAGTCAAAATGGGGATTCGTTTGTAGTAGAATGTGGAGTTGTTCGATACTCCCATAGGACTTGTGGAAGTTCCTCGGCCCAAGCTCTCTTTGCTTCTTGTAGTCTCCGTTTTAGCCCGACCAATATGACTTTGTTGGCTGCTTCGGCTTGTCCATTGGCTTGGGGGTGTTCGACGGAGGTGAACTGATGTTTTATGTTTTAGTCGGCCACTAGTTTTCTGAAGCCTGCATCTGTGAATTGGGTGCCATTATCCGTGGTGATGGAGTATGGAACCCTGAACCTCGTAATAATGTTCCTATATAGGAATTTCTGACTTCTTTGAGCAGTGGCGTTGGCTAGGGGTTCTGCCTCGATCCATTTTGTGAAGTAGTCTACCCCTACTATGAGGAATTTGACTTGTCCCGATCCCTGTGGGAAGGGTCCGAGAAGATCGGGTCCCCATTTTGTAAATGGCCAGGGTGAGGTCACGCTAATAAGTTTTTCTGGCGGGGCGATGTGAAAGTTGGCATGCTTCTGACATGGTGAACATGTCTTTACAAATTCGGTAGCTTCCTTTTGTAGAGTTGGCCAATAGAATCCTGCCCGGAGTACCTTTTTGGTGAGAGCTTGTACTCCGAGATGATTGCCACAAATGCCGCTTTGTACTTCTTCCAAGACTTCCTTTGTATTGGAGGTCGGGACGCATTTTAACAATGGTGTTGAGATCCCTCTTTTGTATAAGATGTTGTTTATGATAGTGTAGTACTGTGCCTCCCTTTTTAACCTTTTTGCCTCCTTTTCATCTGTGGGAAGCGCTTCTGTTTTGAGGTAGTTAATTATGGGGGTCATCCATCCTTGATCCCAACCTGTTATGGCTAGGATTTTTTCTTCTTCCGATATGGATGGGTTCTGCAGTATTTCCTGGATGAGGCTTCTATTGTTGCCCCCTGGTTTGGTGCTGGCTAGCTTTGAGAGCGCGTCAGCTCAGGCATTTTGATCGCGGGGTATGTGGCAGATCCTATATTCTCCAAGTTGTCAGAGCTGTTCTTTGGTTTTATCCAAATATTTTTTCATGGTAGGATCTTTGGCTTGGTAGCTTCCTGTTATTTGTGAGGTAACGACTTGTGAGTCACTGTAGATGTTGAGTTTCTGAGCTCCAACTTCCCTAGCTAGCTTCAAACCAGCTAATAACGCTTCATATTCCGCCTGGTTGTTTGAGGCTGGGAATCCAAATTTCAGGGAAAGCTCAAGTTGGGTTCCTTGGTTGCTTTTGATTATCACACCTGCACCGCTTCCGGTTTTATTTGAGGAGCTGTCCACGTATATGTTCCACTCTATGGGGATTTCTGTGGTGTCTGTGAATTCTACAATAAAGTCGGCTAGGTATTGTGATTTGATGGCTGTCCGCGCTTCGTATTGGAGGTCAAATTCATACAACTCGATTGCCCACTATAGGATTCTTCCTGCTAGATCTGTTTTCTGCAGTATCCCTTTTATGGGCTGGTTGGTTCGAACTCTGATGGTGTGCGCTTGGAAGTATGGGCGAAGTCGTCGGGATGTGAGTGTTAAAGCGTAGGTGAACTTCTCTATTTTCTGGTAGTTTAGCTCTGACCCCTGTAGTGTTTAATAATGAAGTTGACGGGTTGTTGTCCCCCTTCATCTTCTCTAATTAGTGCTGAGGCTATTGCCCGACTTCCTACGGCGAGGTATAGTATGAGTGGTTCTTCTTCTCGTGGTCGAGATAGGATGGGGGGCTGTCCCAGGAATTCTTTAAAGTCTCGGAAGGCTTGTTCACATTCCGTTGTCCACTCGAAGTTTTTTTCCTTCCTTAAGGTAGCGTAGAAGGGGAGGGATCTTATTGCTGACCCTGCTAGGAATTTGGACAAGGCTGCCAGTCTCCTATTGAGTTTTTGGACTTCTTTGACGCAGGTCGGGCTTTTCATGTTGAGTATGGCCTGGCATTTATCTGGATTTGCCTCGATTCCTCTTTGTGTGAGCATGAAGCCCAGGAATTTTCCTGCCTCTACTACGAAGGTGCATTTAGCCGGGTTGAGTCGCATGTTGTGCTTCTGTATGGTGTTGAACACTTGAACCAAGTTGATTAGTAATGTTTCTTCACTTTGTGTCTTTATCAACATGTCGTCCACATAGACCTCTATGATTTTTCCGATGTGGTCTGAAAAGACTTTATTCATTAGCCTTTGATAAGTGGCTCCTACATTCTTAAGGCCGAAAGGCATTACGATATAGCAATAATTTGCTTTTGGTGTGAGAAATGAGGTTTTTTCTTAACCTGGTGGATACATTAGAATCTGGTTGTAGCCTGAGTATGCGTCCATGAACGAGAGATAATTATATCCTGATGAGGCATCGACTAGAGCATCGATGCTTGGGAGTGGATAAGAGTCTTTTGGGCAGGCTTTGTTGAGGTCAGTGTAGTCGGTGCACATTCGCCACTTCCCGTTTGACTTTTTCACCAAGACGACATTTGCTAGCCATAGTGGGTATTTAACTTCTCTTATGAACCTTGCCTCTAGTAGTGCTTGTACTTGCTCTTCTACAGCTTGAGACCGGTCTGGCCCGAGTTTTCTTCATCTTTGTTGTACCGGCCGGGATCCCAGGTAGACTGCCAGCTTGTGGCTCATTAGTTCGGGATCTATGCCTGGCATGTCGGCAGCTTTCCATGCGAAGAGATCAACATTATCTCGTAGAAACTGTATTAACGATTCTTTTGCGTCTCCTTTCAGGATCGTGCCAATATTAGTTGTTTTGTTCGAGGTATCTCCGATCTGGAGTCTTTCTATTTCTCCTTCGAGTCGTGGGCAGAGTTCTTCTCGTCTCTGATCTTCGCCGAGTTCGATTGTGTGGAACTCTCCTCATTCGCCTCGGAGATTTAGACTTTCGTTATAACAGCGACGCGCCATCTTTTGATCTGCTTTTATTGTAGCTATCCCTTCTGTAGTTGGGAATTTCATACATAGATGTGGAGTTGAAACTATTGCTTCAAGTTGATTTAACGTTGTCCGACCTATTAAGGCATTGTAGGCTGAGCTTACGTCGACCATGATATAATCTATCTTAAGTGTTTTGGATTGGTTCCCCTTTCCGAAGGTCGTATGTAACGATACGTATCCCAGTGGCTGTATTGGGGTATCCCCAAGTCCGAACAGGCTGTTCGGGTATGCTCTTAGTTCTTTTTCTTCTAAGATGAGGTTGTCGAAGGCAGTTTTGAATAAGATGTCGGCGGAGCTTCCTTGGTCAATTAATGTACGGTGGAGGTTGGCGTTTGCCAATATGATTGTGATGACCATGGGGTCGTTGTGTCCTGAGATGATTCCGGATGCATCTTCTTTGGTAAACGTGATTGCTGGGATGTCTGGCACCTCTTTCTTGCCTTCGACATGATATACTTCTTTGAGGTGTCGCTTGCGGGATGATTTGGAGATTCCTCCTTCAGCAAATCCTCCGTGTATCACGTGGATATGTCTTTCCGGTGTGCGGGGTGCTCGTTCAGATCGTCTGACATCTTCATCCCTTCTTCTTTTTCTTGGTTCTTCATCCCGGTTGGCCAGAAATCAATCTAGTTTTCCTTCCCTAACTAATTTCTCTATGAAGTTTTTCAAGTCAAAGCATTCGTTGGTGGAATGTCCTCGGACTCGATGATACTCACAGCATTCGTTCCGATTTCCTCCTCCCCTTTTGCCTTTAAGTGGCTGAGCTGGGGGTATTTTTTCCGTATGGCAGACTTCTTTGTAAATATCTACCAGGGATACCTTAAGAGGGGTGTAGTTATGATATTTTTTGATTTTCTCTCCGAAGCGATCTTCTTTTTTCCTGGATTCTTTATCTTTATCTCGGTAGGCAGAATCGAACCTCGAGGCTTCCCCAAGTCGAGAATTCTCCTCCATATTGATGTACTTCTGTGCCCGTTCTTGTACTTCGTCTATGGATGTCGGGTACCTCTTTGATATAGATTGGCTAAATGGTCCTTCTCGTAGGCCATTTATGAGACCCATGATGGCAGCTTCTGTTGGTAGACTTTGTATATCCATGCATGTTTTGTTGAATCTTTCCATGTAGTTACGAAGACTCTCCCGATCTCCTTGCTTAATCCCTAGTAGGCTGGGTGCGTGTTTGGCTTTGTCCTTTTGTATGGAAAATCGAGCCAAGAACTTTTTGGCCAGGTCGTTGAAACTCAAGATGGATTTTGGAGGTAGGTTGTCGAACCATCTAATGGCTGTCTTGGTAAGAGTTGTTGCAAAGGTTTTGCAGTGAACTGCATCTGAGGCGTCAGTGAGGTACATTCTACTTCTGAAGTTGCTGAGATGGTGGTTGGGATCCGAGGTGCCGTCATATAGAGTCATATCCGGAAGTTTGAAATCTTTTGGGATTTTTGTCTTCATAATTTCCCTGGTGAATGGATCTTGATCTTTCTGAAAGCTATCCTCTGTGGAGGGTCGTGTAGCTTTAGTTTTGAGATCGGCTTCGAGTTTCGTAAGCTTATCTTCTAATTCTCGGCGCCGCCTTATCTCCCGATGTAGATCCTCTTCTTTTTCGCGTTGATGTTGGGCTTCTTTCTCAAGTTGCTTTAATCGATTTTGAAGTGCTTCTATCACCCCTGGATTTGATGAATTTTTGTCTCCATTGGGTTCTGGAGTATCTTTAAGTATAGGATCCGTGTTCTTGTGCGGCGTTCTATCCTCCAAAACTAAGTCGTGGTCGTTGTCATGGTTGTCTGCCATGGTGTTGGGATGACTTCCAGGCTCCCCGGCAATGGCGCCAATGTTCTGAGGGTTACCTGAAACTGTAGGTCAATCTCGGACGAGATCTTCTGTGTGGGTCGGAGCTGTTGTGTCCGACTTGTTGGTCTTGGTGATGGTGCTGATCCTTCGTCCCTGGAGGGTGGGGGTACCTGCAAGGGACTCCGATGCTTAAGTTAGCAAGGGTATTAAGCAGGTTTTTAGTAGAATCAGAGTATGAGTTATACCTGGGTGCTCCAGTGTATTTATAATGGTGAGATGTGGCCTCTTGTGGATAAGATAAGTTAGTTATCTTATCTTATCTTCATCGTATCTCTAAGTGAGGTCATCTTATCTTCAAGGGAACCGCCCTTCTCTCTGTAGGCTTGGGCCCCCTTAGGATTTGGGGCGTGTTCCTCTATTTGGGCCCTTCTCTGGGGTTTCCTGGGGACTTGACCGACCTCTTTTGGGAAGAGGTCGGGTTGTCCTGACCTGAAGTGGTCGGTCGCTTTGTCTGTCGAACATCCCGGGTCGGACACCTCGACCCAGGGTATGAACACCACCGGATACATAAATGCCACAGACACATAACTGGGTGAACCTTTTCAGATTGTAACTCAGCTTTGCTAAAGTCCCCAGTTAAAGGTGTCCATAGTTCTTAAGCACACTCTTTTTTCTTTGGATCACGACTTTAACCACTCAGTCTCAAGCTTTTCACTTGGACCTTCATGACACAAGCACATGGTTAGGGACAACTTGATTTAGCTGCTTAGGCCAGGATTTTATTCCTTTGGGCCCTCCTATCCATTAATGCTCAAAGCCTTGGATCCTCTTTACCCTTGCCTTTTGGTTTAAAGAGCTATTGGCTTTTTCTGCTTGCTTTTTCTTTCTTCTCTTTTTTCTTCGCCACTTTTTCTTTTTCACTGCTTTTTCTTGCTTCAAGAATCAATTTCATGATTTCTCAGATTATTAATAAAATTTCTCTTTGTTCATCATTCTTTCAAGAGCTAACAAATTTTAACATTCATAAACTTCACTATAAAAAATATGCACTGTTCAAGTATTTATTCAGAAAAACAAAAAGTATTGCCACCGCATCAAAATAATTAAACTCATTTCAAGATGAAATTTGAAATTCATGTACTTCTTGTTCTTTTGTAATTTGGAACATTTTTCATTTAAGAAAGGTGAAGGATTCATAGAATTATTCATAGCTTTAAGACATAGACACTAGACACTAATGATCATGTAATAAAAACACAAACATAGACAAACATACAGTATAAAAATCGAAAAACAGAAAGATAAGAACAAGGAAATCAAAGAACGAGTCCACCTTAGTGATGGCGGCTAGTTCTTCCTCCAATGGAATGCTTGAGCTCCGCTATTTGATCCTCTCTAATTTTATGGAGAGTAATGGAGTGCTTGATAGTGTTTTTGCGGAAAAATAAATTTCCAACACAAAAATCCAACAGGCAAGTATATCGGGTCGCATCAAGTAGTAATAACTCACTTAGAGTGAGGTCGATCCCACAGGGATTGATGGATCAAGCAATTTTAGTGGGTGATTAGTTTAGTCAAGCTAACATTGAGTGAATTGTGTGAAACTGTAGCCAACAGAATGTAAATTTGCAAGAATTATAATGTTCAGAAAGAAAAATGCATAGAAACTTAAAGAGCAAGAAAAGTAAATTGGCAAAATCTTAAATGACAAGAAATGTAAATTGCATCAAATGTAAAAGGGATTGGGTGCAGGAAATTTAAAGGAAAGCAATAAGCAGCACTTAGAATAATTACAGAATAATTAAATTGCATGAAAAGTAAAAGGACTTGGGTGCTGGGAATTAAAATTCAACAAGAGAATGTAAGGAGCAATCAAGCAGAAGAGTAACTTGCAACAAATCTTAAACAGAAAGCAGAATTGCTTGAAGAAGCAAACAGAAATTAAATTCAGTTTAATTGCCAAATGAGATTGAAGATCTCAGGAAATTAAAGAGACTAGAAAACAAGTCTAGATCTCAATTCCTTCCTTGATCCAACCAAGAACAATTGCAAAAGGAAAGAAGATGAAAGCAGTAAAGAGAGTTTTGGTTCAAATCCTTAATTCACTGAAATTTTGCAGAAGAATAACAAGAGAAATCTTAGACCAAGAGGGAAACAGAATTCCTTCACTCTCAATCCCAGATTTAAGATAGAAAAAAAACTAAAGGAGAGAACTCTCAAATCCTAATGCTCCCTAGTGGAACTTGATGTGTGGAAAACGATCCAACACAAAACTCACCGGCAAGTGTACCGGGTCGCATCAAGTAATAATAACTCACATGAGTGAGGTCGATCCCACAGGGATTGAAGGATTGAGAAATTTTAGTTTAGTGGTTGATTTAGTCAAGCGAATCAAGTTTTGGTTGAGTGTGTTGTATTTAACAGAAGCTAAAATTGCTTGGAATATAAAGGGAGAAGGGAGAATTGCAGTAAATTAAAGAACAGGAAAATAAACTTGCTGAATCTTAAAGAACAAGAAATTAAATGACTGAAACTTAAAGTGCAAGAAATGTAAATTGCTTGAATATAAAAGGGGAATTAAGGATTGGGAATTCAGAATTCCAGCAAGAGAAAGTAAATTGCAACAATTAATAAAGTAGAAGATGAATTGGAATAAACTGAAATTCAAACAGAAAATGAAATTAAAGTGCAGCAGGGTTCACAGAAGAACCAAAAGTAAATTGGGATCTCAGGACTCCAGAGACTAGGTAGCAGAGCCTAGATCTCAATTACCTTCCTAGATCCAAGTTCTCAAAGCAATAGACAAGAAATTGAAGAAGAAGCAGTAAAGGGAATTTAAATGAGTTCAATTATGCAGAAGAGAAATTAAAGAGCTCTTGAGTGGAGATTGAGATAGAATTTCCTCAATTCTTAACACCCAAGACTCAAACAAGAAAATTAAAAGTGCCCAAGCAAGAACGAGGAAGAAGAGAGATCAATTCTCCTCCCCAATCCTCTAAAATCTCGGTTCAGTCTCTCAAGAAAAGTTGCAAAAATTCAAAGCTCAAAGAAAGTGCAAAATTCAAAAGTCAAGTAAAAGGTCCTAATTACATCAAACTAGCTCCTATTTATACACTTTCTATTCTTGGATTTTGGGATTTGGATGGGCTTTTGATTTGGTGAAGAAATGAATTAAATTGGATTTTTAATTCAATTTTTGGCCCAAAAATAATAGCTTCCAGGAGGCTGCCCTGCCCTCCAGGTGCTTGGTGCATTGCTGGTGCGGGCGTGGTGCAGGCTGGTGCGCAGGATGCTGCCCTGCCCTCGCGGAGGGTAGGGCAGAAAAAATTGGTGCGCCAGATGGGTGCTGTGGTGCGCTGCTGGTGCTGCCAGAATGGTGCCTTGGTGCGCAGGATGCTGCCCTGGTGCGCCAGAATCATGCCTTGGTGCGCCAGATTCATGCCACAACAAAATGCTGCCCTGCCCTCGCGGAGGGCAGGGCAGTGTTTCCAAACTGAAGTCCCGCGTTCGAATCCTGGCAGACACACACGCTCATTCAATTTCCTTGGCTTTCTTGGCACCGTAATGGAGCCTAGTTCCTTGCTTCCTCATGGTCCCGTGTTCAACTCTTGTGGCAAGCATTATAGGCATTTTCCTTTGATTTTCTTCCCTTGGTGAGCCCGATACTGCCCTTGAGGAGGGCAGGGCAACATTTTGTTCTTCTTGATTCCAAGGCACAAATTTGTGCTCTGCCCTTGTAGTGGGCAGGGCAGAGTTGCCTTTTATGCTTTGGTGCCTTATGTTGCCCTCCTAGAGGGCAGTGTGCCCTTGTGGAGGGCAATGCTTGCCTCCCCTCTTTACATGCGGCACACTTCACCTTCCTTTGACCACGTTTTCTTCTCCTTTAGTCACACTTTCTTAGGCCACGCTTTTCCCTTTTATTCTTTTCTTCACCTATATTAAACCAAAACAACCACTCCAAGTATCACTAAATTCACAAGGCTTATAAATCAATTAAAATTCAATCAAAATTAGCTTAAACCTCATGAGTTAACATCAATTTCATGGTGATTGTTTGATTTAAAGAAGTTATGCATTTTCACTCCAAATCACTTACTTATGATACAAGAAAGTGTATAAAGACTAATAAAACAAGTGAAATTAGCTTGAAAAATGGGTATATGATGACTTGTCATCACAACACCAAACTTAAATCTTGCTTGTCCCCAAGCAAGCATCAAAACTAAGAGTAAATGATATGAATAAGAAAAGAACACATATCCTTATTAGGCATATAGCAGAACTTGATTTATGGAGTCTTTATGCAGACAATGATAACTCAATTATTGTTGCTGTTACATAATATACATCTGTCCTCAAAGGCTTGCTAAACTTGCTGTTATAAGACTCACTTTTTAATTAATCCCTTGCTAACTTTTCTTGGCTTATAATGCTTAACAAGCTTATTATTCTTTTGGAGGTTTGGTGTCTAATGTTGCAGTAGTAGCCTTTGGCTTTATTTTTTCTTTTACTCAACATCTTTCCACCACAGACACATGGCTCACTATTTCTTCCTAGGATCATTGATGCCCAGCATCTCTTTGGATAACTAAATGTTCTGTATCTAAGTTGCTCTTTATTGTGGACTTTCAATTGGCCATCCCAAATCAGTTGATCTAAGTGACCGGGTTTTAAAATACCCCTTAGAATTTACTCATCCAAGCATATCTTAGTACAAGAGCACCACAGGCATATGTCCTAGGGTCCAAGCTATTGGTGTCCAACCTTTATTCTTTGTTTTTCTTGCCACTTTGGCTTTTTCTTCTTCCTTTTCTTTCTGTTTTTGTTCCCAAGGGCTTTTTCATTATTGATAAGAGTCTTTGTAACAGCAAGCTAACTCACATTTGGATGAGAATGATATTATGCAACAATTATTTCATGAGTTATGCATTTAATCAAACACATATACCACCATTAACTTCCATTCTTACTTATGCAACATTGGATATTTCACTTTTCAATTCAAACAAATCTCTTTTATTTAAGCATATGGGAAACAAAACAAATTTCAAGCTAAGTGATGGATAACAAGCATTATGCAGATTTAGCATTTTTAACAGACAATTTCACTTGCAACTAGATAAACACTTTAGCAAGACATACAATGGTTTCCAGATTCAAAACATTTCACAGCAACAAGGATTAAGTTTAGATACAACCTTTGAAGTTGCAGCCCTTTGATTCTTCCTTCTGTTGTGTTCTCTTTGAGTTAAGATGCATAATGTCTTCAATTGTTGACTCATGTCCTGCATAATTCTCAAAGTTGCTTGCTTCTCAAGCCCTTAATTACTTGGTTAGTATGCATAGTGTGGCTCCTGGATTTACTTTGGTGTGGGAACACCAAACTTAATTGTTTGCCACTGCCTCTTATGCAACCATTTTAACCATATGTGAAACCTTGTGTCCTTGCTAAAGGTTAATGAAATTAAAACTAGAAAGCAATTAAACAGTTGAATAATGTGTTTGGTTGCTTGGAGCTAGCATCATGCAAGAGGTGAGAATGTGTTTTTAAATGATATTTTTGGTGGAACACCAAACTTAGAATCTTTCATTCTCCCTTAAATTGTTTTGGTGTGCAACACCAAACTTAGCTCCTTGTAATGCCTACCAATTATTCAACATTTTTATTGAAAAAGCTATGAAAGAAAACTACCTCAGGTTGGGTTGCCTCCCAACAAGCGCTCTTTTATTGTCACTAGCTTGACATTCCTCCATTTCTACTTCAAGGAGGATTTAGGTTCTGGACTTCTTTTTCTTTGTTCCATTGTCCCCCTAGGTATAGTTTTGCTCTATGACCATTTGCTGTAAACCGACTCTTTGTTGCTTCATCTAGCAATTCAATACTCCCATAAGGAAAGACCTTAGTTACCAAGTATGGACCAGTCCACTTAGACTTAAGCTTGCCAGGGAATATCTTGAGTCGTGAGTTGTACAAGAGTACTTGTTGTCCATGTTTGAATTCTTTCTTCAAAATCTTCCTATCATGCCATCTCTTGGCTTTTTCCTTGTATATTTTGGTATTTTCATAGGCTTCTAGCCTAAATTCATCTAACTCATTCAGCTGCAACAACCTTTTCTCCCCTGCTGCTTCAAAATCCAGATTTAGAAGTTTAGTGGCCCAAAAGGCTTTGTGCTCAAGCTCTACAGGGAGATGACAAGATTTGCCATATAACAGCTGAAATGGGGACTTCCCAATAGGAGTTTTGAAAGCTGTTCTGTACGCCCAAAGTGCATCTTCCAACTTCCTAGCCCAATCTTTTCTTGTGCTACCGACTGTTTTTTCTAAGATTTTCTTCAGTTCCCTGTTTGCTAATTCCGCCTGCCCATTAGTCTAAAGGTGATATGGTGTGGCTACTTTATGAATAACTCCATATTTGTGGAGAAGTTTCTCCATTTGTTTGTTACAAAAATGACCACCACCATCACTGATGAGACCCTTGGGTACTCCATATCTAGTGAAGATGTGCTTTTTTAGGAATTGAAGGATAATTTGTGCATCACAGGTAGTTGTGGCTATGGCTTCCACCCATTTTGAAACATACTCCACTGCTACCAAGATATATCTAAACGAATAAGAAGGGGGAAAGGGTCCCATGAAATCAATGCCCCATAGATCAAACAATTCTACTTCCAAAATAAAGTTCTGTGGCATCTCATTCCTTCTTGTTAGTCCTCCTGCTCTATGGCATTCATTACATTGGTGGACAAACTCCCTGGCATCTTTGAAGATGGTTGGCCAATAGAAACCACTTTGTAATATCTTTGCTGCTGTTCTTTTTGGACCAAAGTGTCCACCATACGCTGAGCCATGGCAATGCCATAATATATCTCTTATTTCACTTTCAGGTATACATCTCCTGATTATTCCATCAGAGCACCTTCTGAACAGATAGGGTTCATCCCACAAGAACTTCCTTGCTTCATTGATTAGTTTCTTCACTTGTTGCTTGGTGAATTCTTGAGGTATTGGTGCGCGAAATTGTGAACAATACTTTTCACAACTCTCATAATCCCCGGTCATGAACCCCAAAAACTTGGTGTTCAATACCATGGTGGTGGACGAAATTGTGATCACTATTCTTTGATGTGCATTCATTGTAAAATTGTGGAATTTAGGTATTTGGCACGAGTGGACACAACTCCGTTCAACTGACCAGCAAGTGTACTGGGTCGTCCAAGTAATAAACCTTACGCGAGTAAGGGTCGATCCCACAGAGATTGTTGGTATGAAGCAAGCTATGGTCACCTTGTAGATCTCAGTTAGTGATTGGAATCATAGAGTCAAATGGAATTAAATTGGATAAATAAAATAAATAAAAGGGATAAGAATACTTATGCAGATTCATTGGTGAGAATTTCAGATAAGCATATGGAGATACTGTATGGCTCAAGGACGCCTACTCTCCTACTGCTTCAACTCAATCTTTCTTACTCCTTTCCATGGCAAGCTGTATGTAGGGCATCACCGTTGTCAATGGCTACATCCCATCCTCTCAGTGAAAACGTTCCTATGCTCTGTCACAGCACGGCTAATCATCTGTCGGTTCTCAATCAGGTTGGAATAGAATCCCTTGATTCTTTTGCGCTTGTCATCACGCCCAGCCTTCAGGAGTTTGAAGCTCGTCACAGTCATTCAATCATAGAGTCCTACTCGGAATACCACAGACAAGGTTTAGACTTTTCGGATCCTCATGAATGCCGCCATCTATCTAACTTATACCACGAAGATTCTGTTGGGGAATCTAAGAGATACACATTCAAGCTCTTGTTGCATGTAGAACGGAAGTGGTTGTCAATCACGTGCGTTCATAAGTGAGAATGATAATGAGGGTTACTTATCATCACATTCATCATGTTCTTGGGTACGAATGAATATCTTGGAATAAGAATAAGAGAGATTTGAATAAAAGAAAATAGAATTGCATTAATACTTGAGGTACAGCAGAGCTCCACACCCTTAATCTATGGTGTGCAGAAACTCCACCGTTGAAAATACATAAGTAAAGGGTTCAGGCATGGCCGAATGGCCAGCCCCCATGTGGTCACAAGACCGAATGATCAAAGACATCTAATACAATAGATAAATGTTCTATTTATAATAAACTAGCTCCTAGGGTTTACATGAGTAAGTAATTGATGCATAAATCCACTTCCGGGGCCCACTTGGTGTATGTTTGGGCTGAGCTTGATTAATCCACGAGCTGAGGCTTCTCCTGGAGTTGAACTCCGAGTTATGACGTGTTTTGGGCGTTCAACTCCGGATCATGACGTTTTTCTGGCGTTTAACTCCAGACAGCAGCTTGTACTTGGCGTTCAACGCCAAGTTACGTCGTCATTCTTCGAATAAAGTATGGACTATTATATATTTCTGGAAAGCTCTGGATGTCTAATTTCCAACGCCGTTGAGAGGGCGCCAATTGGAGTTCTGTAGCTCCAGAAAATCCATTTCGAGTGCAGGGAGGTCAGATTCCAACAGCATCAGCAGTCCTTTTGTCAGCCTTCTTCAGAGTTTTGCTCAAGTCCCTCAATTTCAGCCAGAATTTACCTGAAATCACAGAAAAACACACAAACTCATAGTAAAGTCCAGAAATGTGAATTTAACATAAAAACTAGTGAAAACATCCCTAAAAGTAGCTTAAACTTACTAAAAACTACCTAAAAACAATGCCAAAAAGCGTATAAATTATCCGCTCATCACAACACCAAACTTAAATTGTTGCTTGTCCCCAAGCAACTGAAAATCAAATAGGATAAAAGAAGAGAATATACTATAAATTCCAGAATATCAATGAATGTTAATTATAATTAGATGAGCGGGACTTGTAGCTTTTTGCTTCTGAACAGTTTTGGCATCTCACTTTTTCCTTTGAAGTTCAGAGTGATTGGCATCTCTGGGAACTTAGAATTTTGGATAGTGTTATTGACTTTCCTAGTTAAGCATGTTGATTCTTGAACACAACTACTTATGAGTCTTGGCCGTGGCCCTAAGCACTTTGTTTTCCAGTATTACCACCGGATACATAAATGCCACAGACACATGACTAGGTGAATCTTTTCAGATTGTGACTCAGCTTTGCTAGAGTCCCCAGTTAGTGGTGTCCAGAGCTCTTAAGCACACTCTTTTTTGCTTTGGATCATGACTTTAACCACTCAGTCTCAAGCTTTTCACTTGGACCTTCATGACACAAGCACATGGTTAGGGACAGCTTGATTTAGCCGCTTAGGCCTGGATTTAATTTCCTTGGGCCCTCCTATCCATTGATGCTCAAGGCCTTGGATCCTTTTTACCCTTGCCTTTTGGTTTTAAGGGCTATTGGCTTTTTCTACTGCTCCTTCTTTTTCTTTCTCAATTTTTCGCCATATTTTTTTTTCACAAGCTTTTGCTTTTTCACTGCTTTTTCTTGCTTCAAGAATCAATTTCATGATTTTTTTCAGATCATCAATAACATTTCTCTTTGTTCATCATTCTTTCAAGAACCAACAATTTTAACACTCATAAACAACAATATCAAAAGACATATGCACTGTTCAATCATTCATTCAGAAAACAAAAAGTATTGGCACCACATCAATATAATTAAATTAAATTCAAGGATAAATTCGAAATTTATGTACTTCTTATTCTTTTGAATTAAAACATTTTTCATTTAAGAGAGGTGAAGGATTCATGGAATTATTCATAATCTTTAAGGCATAGTTACTACATACTAATGATCATGAAGTAGATAAACATATAAAAAAAACGAAAAGTAGAAAAAAAAATTTTAGAACAAGGAATGAGTCCACCTGAGTGAGGGTGGCGCCTTCTTGAAGATCCAATGGTGCTTTTTGAGCTCCTTTATGTCTCTTCCTTGCTTCTGTTGCATGATCCCTAGTGATTTTAGTGTTTTTATCATTATTTGCTCCCAATAGTTGTGTGGAGGATAATTTATCCCCTGAGGTATCTCAGGGATCTCTTGATTTGCAGCCACATGTTCTACCACTGAGCTATGACGGCTTATATTAGTCTTTCCATCTCCCATGACTCAGAGGTGGAATCTTTTGTCTTTTTCCTTGTTCCTGCTCATATAGGGAAGAAGAGAACAAGAAGAGAAAGTGGAATCATCTATGTCACAGTATAGAGATTCCTTTATGTTAGTAGAAGAAGAAAGGGAAGAAGAGTGAAGAAGAATGGGTAAGGATAGAGGTGGTGATTTGAGATGAAGAGAAGTGAAGAGAATTGTTAGTAAATAAATAAATTAAATAGAATAAGAGAAGAGAAGAGAAATTTCGAAAATAATTTTTGAAAAAGAGGTTAGTAATTTTCGAAAATCAAAGACAAAATATAATTAAAATTAAAATTTAAAACAAAAATAATTTTTGAAAAAGAGAGGGAGAATTTTCGAAATTTAGAGAGGGATAGGTAGTTAGTTGATTTGAAAAAGATTTGAAATCAAATTTTGAAAAAGATAAGAAGATAAGAAGTTAGATAAGATATTTTGAAATCAAATTTTGAAAAAGATAAAGTTTTTGAAAAAGATAAGATAAAAAGATAAAAAGATTTTTAAGAAAAAGATATTTTGAAAAAGATTTAATTTTTAAAATTACTTAACTAACAAGAAACTACAAGATAAGATTCTAGAACTTAAAGATTGAACCTTTCTTAACAAGAAAGTAACAAACTTCAAATTTTTGAACCAATCACATTACTTGTTAGTTAATTTTCGAAAATTTGATATAAAGATAAGAAAAAGATTTTTGAAAATATTTTGAAAAAGATTTTTGAAATTTTCGAAAATTATAAAAAATGAAAAAGATATGATTTTTGAAAAAGATTTTGAAAAGATAAGATTTTTAAAATTGAAATTTTGACTTGACTTGTAAGAAACAACTAATTTTAAAAAATTTTTGACCAAGTCAACCCAAAATTTCGAAAATTTGGAGGAAAATAAGGAAAAGATATTTTTTTTTGATTTTTTGAATATTTTAATTATGAGAAAGAAAAACAACAAAAATACTCAATGCATGAAATTTTTAGATCAAAACAATGAATGCATGCAAGAATGCTATGAATGTCAAGATGAACACCAAGAACACTTTGAGGATCATGATGAACATCAAGAACATTATTTTGAAAAATTTTTGATGCAAAGAAAACATGCAAGACACCAAACTTAGAAATCTTTAATGCATGGAAAATATGAATGCAAAAGTGCACAAGAAAAACAAGGAAAGACACAAAATAAGAAAACATCAAGATCAAACAAGAGGACTTATCAAGAACAACTTGAAGATCATGAAGAACACTATGAATGAATGAGATTTTTGAAAAATGCAAGAAAAATTTTGAAAAGCATGCAATTGACACCAAACTTAAAAATTAACACAAGACTCAAACAAGAACACAAAATATTTTTGATTTTTATGATTTTCTAATTTTTTTGTATTTTTATTACTTTTTGTTTTCGAAAACATTTTTGGAAAAACGAAAAAGAAAGAAAAAAAATTTTTTTGAAAAAGTTTTTGAAAAGAAAATTACCTAATCTGAGCAACAAGATGAACCGTCAGTTGTCCCATACTCGAACAATCCCCGGCAACGGCGCCAAAAACTTGGTGGACGAAATTGTGATCACTATTCTTTGATGTGCATTCATTGTAAAATTGTGGAATTTAGGTATTTGGCACGAGTGGACACAACTCCGTTCAACTGACCAGCAAGTGTACTGGGTCGTCCAAGTAATAAACCTTACGCGAGTAAGGGTCGATCCCACAGAGATTGTTAGTATTGAAGCAAGCTATGGTCATCTTATAAATCTTAGTCAGGCAGACTCAAATGGATATGGTGATGAACGAAAATAACACAAAGGTAAAGATAGAGATACTTATGCAATTCATTGGTAGGAACTTCAGATAAGCGCATGAAGATGCCTTCCCTTCCGTCTCTCTGCTTTCCTACTGTCTTCATCCAATCCTTCTTACTCCTTTCCATGGCAAGCTTGTGTAGGGTTTCACCGTTGTCAATGGCTACCTCCCATCCTCTCAGTGAAAGCGATTGCATATGCTCTGTCACAGCATAGCGGAATTCATCTGTCGGTTCTCAATCAGGCCGGAATAGAATCCAGTGATTCTTTTGCGTCTGTCACTAACGCCCCGCCTTCAGGAGTTTGAAGCTCGTCACAGTCATTCAATCCTTGAATCCTACTCAGAATACCACAGACAAGGTTTAGACCTTCCGGATTCTCTTGAATGCCGCCATCAGTTCTCGCCTATACCACGAAGATTCCGGTTAAAGAATCCAAGAGATATTCACTAGAGCCTTGATTGCTTGTAGAACAAAAGTGGTTGTCAGTCACCTTGTTCATGGTTGAGAATGATGATGAGTGTCACGGATCATCACATTCATCAAGTTGAAGAACAAGTGATATCTTAGAACAAGAACAAGCGGAATTGAATGGAAGAACAATAGTAATTGCATTAATACTCGAGGTACAGCAGAGCTCCACACCTTAATCTATGGTGTGTAGAAACTCCACCGTTGAAAATACATAAGCATAAGGTCTAGGCATGGCCGTGAGGCCAGCCTCCCAAAGTGATCAAAAGATCTAAAGAAAAAGGTTCCAAAGATCAAAAGATGAAAATACAATAGTAAAAGGTCCTATTTATAGAAAACTAGTAGCCTAGGGTGTACAGAGATGAGTAAAAGACATAAAAATCCACTTCCGGGCCCACTTGGTGTGTGCTTGGGCTGAGCAATGAAGCATTTTCGTGTAGAGACTCTTCCTGGAGTTAAACGCCAGCTTTAGTGCCAGTTTGGGCGTTTAACTCCCATTTGGGTGCCAGTTCCGGCGTTTAACGCTGGAATTCCTGAGGGTGACTTTGAACGCCGGTTTGGGCCATCAAACTCCGGATCATGATGTTTTTCTGGCGTTTAACTCCAGACAGCAGCTTGTACTTGGCGTTCAACGCCAAGTTACGTCGTCATTCTTCGAATAAAGTATGGACTATTATATATTGCTGGAAAGCTCTGGATGTCTACTTTCCAACGCCGTTTAGAGCGCGCCAATTGGGCTTCTGTAGCTCCAGAAAATCCACTTCGAGTGCAGGGAGGTCAGAATCCAACAGCATCTGCAGTCCTTTTTAGTCTCTGAATCAGATTTTTGCTCAGGTCCCTCAATTTCAGCCAGAAAATACCTGAAATCACAGAAAAACACACAAACTCATAGTAAAGTCCAGAAAAGTGAATTTTAACTAAAAACTAATAAAAATATACTAAAAACTAACTAGATCATACTAAAAACATACTAAAAATAATGCCAAAAAGCATACAAATTATCCGCTCATCACAACACCAAACTTAAATTGTTGCTTGTCCTCAAGGAACTGAAAATCAAATAAGATAAAAAGAAGAGAATATGCAATGAATTCCAAAAACATCTATGAAGATCAGTATTAATTAGATGAGCGGGGCTTTTAGCTTTTTGCCTCTGAACAGTTTTGGCATCTCACTCTATCCTTTGAAATTCAGAATGATTGGCTTCTTTAGGAACTCAGAATCCAGATAGTGTTATTGATTCTCCTAGTAGAGTATGATGATTCTTGAACATAGCTACTTATTGAGTCTTGGCTGTGGCCCAAAGCACTCTGTCTTCCAGTATTACCACCGGATACATACATGCCACAGACACATAATTGGGTGAACCTTTTCAGATTGTGACTCAGCTTTGCTAAAGTCCCCAATTAGAGGTGTCCAGGGTTCTTAAGCACACTCTTATTTGCCTTGGATCACAACTCTTATTTCTCTACATTTTTTTCGTTTTCTTTTTCTTTTTCTCTTTTTTTTTTTTTGCTTTTTCTTGCTTCAAGAATCATTTTTATGATTTTTCAGATCCTCAGTAACATGTCTCCTTTTTCATCATTCTTTCAAGAGCCAACATTCATGAACCACAAATTCAAGATACATATGCACTGTTTAAGCATACATTCAGAGAACAAAAATATTGCCACCACATCAAAATAATTAAACTGTTATAAAATTCAGAATTCATGCAATTCTTTCTTTTTTTCAATTAAGCACGTTTTTATTTAAGAAAGGTGATGGATTCATAGGACATTCATAACTTTAAGGCATAGACACTAAGACACTAATGATCACAAGACACAAACATGGATAAACATAAGCATAAAATTCGAAAAACAGAAGAATAAAGAACAAGGAAATCAAAGAACGGGCCCACCTTAGTGATGGCGGCTCTTTCTTCCTCTTGAAGATCCTATGGAGTGCTTGAGTTCCTCAATATCTCTTCCTTGTCTTTGTTGCTCCTCCCTCATGATTCTTTGGTCTTCTCTAATCTCATGGAGGATGATGGAGTGTTCTTGATGCTCCACCCTTAGTTGTCCCATGTTGGAACTCAACTCTCCTAGGGAGGTGTTTAGTTGCTCCCAATAGTTTTGTGGAGGAAAGTGCATCCCTTGAGGAATCTCAGGGATCTCATGATGAGTGGGATCTCTTGTGTGCTCCATCCTCTTCTTAGTGATGGGCTTGTCCTCATCAATGGGGGTGTCTCCCTTTATGTCAACTCCAACTGAATAACAGAGGTGACAAAGGAGATGAGGAAAGGCTAACCTTGCCAAGGTAGAGGACTTGTCCACCACCTTATAGAGTTCTTGGGCTATAACCTCATGAACTTCTATTTCTTCTCCAATCATGATGCTATGGATCATGATAGCCCGGTCTATGGTAACTTCGGACCGGTTGCTAGTGGGAATGATTGAGCGTTGTATAAACTCTAACCATCCTCTAGCCACGGGCTTGAGGTCATGCCTTCTTAATTGAACCGGCTTTCCTCTTGAATCTCTCTTCCATTGGGCGCCCTCTTCACATATGACTGTGAGGACTTGGTCCAACCTTTGATCAAAGTTGACCCTTCTAGTGTAAGGATGTTCATCTCCTTGCATCATAGGCAAGTTGAACGCCACCCTCACACTCTCTGGACTAAAATCCAAGTATTTCCCCCGAACCATAATAAGATAATTCTTTGGATTCGGGTTCACACTTTGGTCATGGTTCTTGGTGATCCATGCATTGGCATAGAACTCTTGAACCATCAAGATTCCGACTTGTTGAATGGGGTTGGTAAGGACTTCCCAACCTCTTCTTCGGATCTCATGTCGGATCTCCGGATATTCACCCTTTTTGAGTGAAAAAGGGACCTCGGGGATCACCTTCTTCAAGGCCACAACTTCATAGAAATGGTCTTGATGCACCCTTGAGATGAATCTTTCCATCTCCCATGACTCGGAGGTGGAAGCTTTTGCCTTCCCTTTCCTCTTTCTAGAGGTTTCTCCGGCCTTGGATGCCATAAATGGTTATGGAAAAACAAAAAGCAATGCTTTTACCACACCAAACTTAAAATGTTTGCTCGTCCTCGAGCAAAAGAAGAAAGAAGAGAGTAGAAGAAGAAGAAATGAGGGGAAAGGGAATGGCTTTGTATTCGGCCAAAGGGGAGAGAAATGGTGTTTAGGAGGTGTGAAAATGAAGGAGTGAAGAAGGGTTTATATAGGAGAGGAGGAGAGGGATGTTCGGCCATTTGAGGGTTGGTTTGGGTGGGAAAGTGGTTTGAATTTGAATGGTGGGGTAGGTGGGGTTTTATGAAGGATGGATGTGAGTGGTGAAGAGAAAGATGGGATTTGATAGGTGAAGGGTTTGGTGGGGATCCTGTGGGGTCCACAGATCCTTAGGTGTCAAGGAAACGTCATCCCTGCACCAAATGGCATTCAAAATCACGTTTTGAGCCAATTCTGGCGTTAAACGCCGGGCTGGTGCCCATTTCTGGCGTTTAACGCCAGGTTCTTGCCCTTCTCTGGCGTTTAACGCCAGTCTGGTGCCCCTTTCTGGCGTTAAACGCCCAGAATGGTGCCAGACTGGGCGTTAAACGCCCACCAGCTAACCTCACTGGCGTTTAAACGCCAGTGGGTGCGTCCTCCAGGGTGTGCTGTTTTTCTTCCTGTTTTTCATTCTGTTTTTGCTTTTTTCATGGATTTTGTGACTTCTCATGATCATCAACCTACAAAAGACATAAAATAACAAAAGAAAATAATTAATTATAAAACATTGGGTTGCCTCCCAACAAGCGCTTCTTTAATGTCATTAGCTTGACAGAGGACTCTCATGGAGCCTCACAGATTCTCAGAGCCATGTTGGAACCTCCTAACACCAAACTTAGAGTTTGAATGTGGGGGTTCAACACCAAACTTAGAGTTTGGTTGTGGCCTCCCAACACCAAACTTAGAGTTTGACTGTGGGGGCTCTGTTTGGTTCTGTTTTGAGGGAAGCTCTTCATGCTTCCTCTCCATGATGACAGAGGGATATCCTTGAGCCTTAAACACCAAGGACTCTTCATTCACTTGAATGATCAACTCTCCTCTATCAACATCAATTACAGCCTTTGCTGTGGCTAGGAAGGGTCTGCCAAGGATGATGGATTCATCCATGCACTTCCCAGTCTCTAGGACTATAAAATCAGTAGGGATGTAATGGTCTTCAACTTTGACCAAAACATCCTCTACAAGTCCATAGGCTTGTTTTCTTGAGTTGTCTACCATCTCTAGTGAGATTTTTGCAGCTTGCACCTCAAAGATCCCTAATTTCTCCATTACAGAGAGGGGCATGAGGTTTACACTTGACCCTAAGTCACACAAGGCCTTCTTGAAGGTCATGGTGCCTATGGTACAAGGTATAGAAAACTTCCCAGGATCTTGCCTCTTTTGAGGCAGTTTCTGCCTAGACAAGTCATTCAGTTCTTTGGTGAGCAAAGGGGGTTCATCCTCCCAAGTCTCATTTCCAAATAACTTGTCATTTAGCTTCATGATTGCTCCAAGGTATTTAGCAACTTGTTCTTCAGTGACATACTCATCCTCTTCAGAGGAGGAATACTCATCAGAGCTCATGAATGGCAGAAGTAAGTCCAATGGAATCTCTATGGTCTCAGTTTGAGCCTCAGATTCCCATGGTTCCTCATTGGGGAACTCTTTGGAGGCTAGTGGACGTCCATTGAGATCTCCCTCAGTGGCGTCACTGCCTCTTCTTCATCCCAGAATTCGGCCATGTTGATGGCCTTGCACTCTCCTTTTGGATTCTCTTCTGTATTGCTTGGGAGAGTACTAGGAGGGAGTTCAGTAATTTTCTTGCTCAGCTGACCCACTTGTCCTTCCAAATTTCTGATGGAGGATCTTGTTTCAGTCATGAAACTTTGAGTGGTTTTGATTATATCAGAGACCATTGTTGCTAAGTCAGAGGTATTCTGCTTAGAGCTCTCTGTCTGTTGCTGAGAAGATGATGGAAAAGGCTTGCCATTGCTAAACCTGTTTCTTCCACCATTATTATTGTTGAAGCCTTGTTGAGGTCTCTGTTGATCTTTCCATGAAAGATTTGGATGATTCATCCATGAAGGATTATAGGTGTTTCCATAGGGTTCTCCCATGTAATTCACCTCTTCTATTGAAGGGTTCTCAGGATCATAAGCTTCTTCCTCAGATGAAGCTTCCTTAGTACTGCTTGGTGCACTTTGCATTCCAGACAGACTTTGAGAAATCATATTGACTTGTTGAGTCAATATTTTGTTCTGAGCCAATATGGCATTCAGAGTGTCAATCTCAAGAACTCCTTTCTTCTGATTAGTCCCATTGTTCACAGGATTTCTTTCAGAAGTGTACATGAATTGGTTATTTGCAACCATTTCAATCAGTTCTTGAGCCTCAGTAGGCGTCTTCTTCAGATGAAGAGATCCTCCAGAAGAGCTATCCAAAGACATCTTGGACAGTTCAGAGAGACCATCATAGAAAATTCCTATGATGCTCCATTCAGAAAGCATATCAGAAGGACACTTTCTGATTAGTTGTTTGTATCTTTCCCAAGCTTCATAGAGGGATTCTCCTTCCTTCTGTCTGAAGGTTTGGACTTCCACTCTAAGCTTACTCAATTTTTGAGGTGGAAAGAACTTTGCCAAGAAGGCATTGACTAGCTTTTCCCAAGAGTCCAGGCTTTCTTTAGGTTGAGAGTCCAACCATGTCCTAGCTCTGTCCCTCACAGCAAAAGGGAATAGCATAAGTCTGTAGACCTCAGGGTCAACCCCATTAGTCTTGACAGTGTCACAGATTTGCAAGAATTCAGCCAAAAACTGATGAGGATCTTCCAATGGAAGTCCATGGAACTTGCAATTCTGTTGCATTAGAGAAACTAATTGAGGCTTAAGCTCAAAGTTGTTCGCTCCAATGGCAGGGATAGAGATGCTTCTCCCATAGAAGTCGGGAGTAGGTGCAGTAAAGTCACCCAGCACCTTCCTTGCATTGTTGGCATTGTTGTTGTTTTTGGCTGCCATGTGTTCTTCTTCTTTGAAGAATTCGGTCAAGTCCTCTAAAGAGAGTTGTGCTTTGGCTTCTCTTAGCTTTCTCTTCAAGGTCTTTTCAGGTTCAGGATCAGCCTCAACAAGAATGCTTTTGTCTTTGCTTCTGCTCATATGAAAGAGAAGAGAACAAGAAAATATGGAATCCTCTATGTCACAGTATAGAGATTCCTTTAGGTGTCAGAGGAAAAGAAGAGTAGAAGATAGAAGTAGAAAATTCGAACTTATCAGAGAAAATGGAGTTCGAATTTTGCATTAAGGGATAGTGTTAGTCCATAAATAGAAGGATGTGAGAAGGAGGGAAGTGATTTTCGAAAATTAAGTAGAAAATTTGAAAACATTTTTTTGAAAAACATTACTTAATTTTCGAAAATGAAAATGGAAAAGAAATCAAGTGATTTTTGAAAAAGAATTTGAAATTAGAAATCAAAAAGATTTGATTGAAAACTATTTTGAAAAAGATGTGGTTAAGAAGATATGATTAGTTTTAAAAAGATGTGATTGAGAAAATATGATTTGAAAAACATTTTAAAAAGATTTGATTTTGAAAATTAAAAACTTGACTAACAAGAAAAGATATGATTCAAACATTAAACCTTTCTCAACAGAAAAGGCAACATATTTGAAATGTTGAATCAAATCACTAATTGATAGTAAGTATCTTTGAAAATAGAAAGAAATTGATTTTGAAAGAGATTTGATTGAAAAATTGATTTGAAAAAGATTTGATTTTGAAAAGATTTTGAAAACTTAGAAAAAATTTGATTTGAAAACAAAATCTTCCCTTCTAGCCATCCTGGCGTTAAACGCACAGAATGGTGCACATTCTGGCGTTTAACGCCCAAAATGCTACCCTTTTGGGCGTTAAACGCCCAACCAGGTACCCTGGCTGGCGTTTAAACGCCAGTCTGTCCTTCTTCACTGGGCGTTTTGAACGCCCAGCTTTTTCTGTGCAATTCCTCTGCTGTATGTTCTGAATCTTCAATTCTCTGTATTATTGACTTGAAAAGACACAAATTAAAAATATTTTTGGATTTTTAATAATAAGGAAAAATCAAAATGCAACAAGAATCAAATAACAATGCATGCAGGACACCAAACTTAGCAGTTTGTATACTACTGACACTTACAGGATGAAAATGCATATGAGACACACAAAACACTCAAGTCAATAGAATTCAAAGATTAGAGTAAGTAAATCGTCAAGAACATCTTGAAGATCACCAAGATACATGAATGAATGCATGCAATTGACACCAAACTTAAGATGAGACTCTAGACTCAAACAAGAAATTTTTGGATTTTATGATTTTTTTAATTTTTTTGTGTTTTTCGAAAACTAAGTGGAAAAAGATATCAAAAATTCTTAATGAGAATTCCAGGAATCAGTGCAATGCTAGTCTAAGACTCCGGTCCAGGAATTAGACATGGCTTCACAGCCAGCCAAGCTTTCAAAGAAAGCTTCGGTCCAAAACACTAGACATGGCCAAAGGCCAGCCAAGCCTTAGCAGATCACTGCTCCAAAAGCAAGATTGATAGAAATCAACAAGCTCTTGTGATGATAAGTTGAAACCTCGGTCCAATGAGATTAAACATGGCTTCTCAGCCAGCCAGACTTCAACAAATCATCATGAAACTCTAGAATTCATCTTCAAGAATTTCGAAAAAAATAAATACCTAATCTAAGCAACAAGATGAACCGTCAGTTGTCCAAACTTGAACAATCCCCGGCAATAACGCCAAAAACTTGGTGTTGTTGCCGGATCTTGGCACTGATGTTACCAAAAGCTTGCTCAAAACTTGAACAATCCCCGGCAACGGCGCCAAAAACGTGGTACGTGAAATTGTGAACAATACTTTTCACAACTCTCATAATCCCCGGTCATGAACCCCAAAAACTTGGTGTTCAATACCATGGCATTACACAACTTCGCACAACTAACCAGCAAGTGCACTGGGTCGTCCAAGTAATAAACCTTACGCGAGTAAGGGTCGATCCCACGGAGATTGTTAGTATTGAAGCAAGCTATGGTCATCTTATAAATCTTAGTCAGGCAGACTCAAATGGATATGGTGATGAACGAAAATAACACAAAGGTAAAGATAGAGATACTTATGCAATTCATTGGTAGGAACTTCAGATAAGCGCATGAAGATGCCTTCCCTTCCGTCTCTCTGCTTTCCTACTGTCTTCATCCAATCCTTCTTACTCCTTTCCATGGCAAGCTTATGTAGGGTTTCACCGTTGTCAATGGCTACCTCCCATCCTCTCAGTGAAAGCGATTGCATATGCTCTGTCACAGCATAGCGGAATTCATCTGTCGGTTCTCAATCAGGCCGGAATAGAATCCAGTGATTCTTTTGCGTCTGTCACTAACGCCCCGCCTTCAGGAGTTTGAAGCTCGTCACAGTCATTCAATCCTTGAATCCTACTCAGAATACCACAGACAAGGTTTAGACCTTCCGGATTCTCTTGAATGCCGCCATCAGTTCTCGCCTATACCACGAAGATTCCGGTTAAAGAATCCAAGAGATATTCACTAGAGCCTTGATTGCTTGTAGAACAAAAGTGGTTGTCAGTCACCTTGTTCATGGTTGAGAATGATGATGAGTGTCACGGATCATCACATTCATCAAGTTGAAGAACAAGTGATATCTTAGAACAAGAACAAGCGGAATTGAATGGAAGAACAATAGTAATTGCATTAATACTCGAGGTACAGCAGAGCTCCACACCTTAATCTATGGTGTGTAGAAACTCCACCGTTGAAAATACATAAGCATAAGGTCTAGGCATGGCCGTGAGGCCAGCCTCCCAAAGTGATCAAAAGATCTAAAGAAAAAGGTTCCAAAGATCAAAAGATGAAAATACAATAGTAAAAGGTCCTATTTATAGAAAACTAGTAGCCTAGGGTGTACAGAGATGAGTAAAAGACATAAAAATCCACTTCCGGGCCCACTTGGTGTGTGCTTGGGCTGAGCAATGAAGCATTTTCGTGTAGAGACTCTTCCTGGAGTTAAACGCCAGCTTTAGTGCCAGTTTGGGCGTTTAACTCCCATTTGGGTGCCAGTTCCGGCGTTTAACGCTGGAATTCCTGAGGGTGACTTTGAACGCCGGTTTGGGCCATCAAACTCCGGATCATGATGTTTTTCTGGCGTTTAACTCCAGACAGCAGCTTGTACTTGACGTTCAACGCCAAGTTACGTCGTCATTCTTCGAATAAAGTATGGACTATTATATATTGCTGGAAAGCTCTGGATGTCTACTTTCCAACGCCGTTTAGAGCGCGCCAATTGGGCTTCTGTAGCTCCAGAAAATCCACTTCGAGTGCAGGGAGGTCAGAATCCAACAGCATCTGCAGTCCTTTTTAGTCTCTGAATCAGATTTTTGCTCAGGTCCCTCAATTTCAGCCAGAAAATACCTGAAATCACAGAAAAACACACAAACTCATAGTAAAGTCCAGAAAAGTGAATTTTAACTAAAAACTAATAAAAATATACTAAAAACTAACTAGATCATACTAAAAACATACTAAAAACAATGCCAAAAAGCATACAAATTATCCGCTCATCAGGTATCTTCCTCCCTACTTTGTAGTTTGCTATATCAGCGAACCATGGTGTTTGTTGGATCAGCATAAGATGTTCATCTGGGAAGCTTTCATTCATAGGTAATGACGCCTTTTGAATTGTTTCTGGTGGCAGCCTTGACAAATGATCAGCAACTAGATTTTCAGTGCCTCTCCTGTCCCTTACCTCAATGTCAAATTCTTGTAGGAGTTGAATCCACCTGATAAGTCTTGGTTTAGCATCCTGCTTTGACATCAAATATTTGAGAGCGGCATGATCAGTATAAACCACAATTTTAGATCCTATCAAGTACGATCTAAACTTATCAAATGCATAGACTACAGCTAACAATTCCTTCTCTGTTGTAGTGTAATTTTTTTGAGCTTCATTCAATACTTTACTTGCATAATATATGACATGATGCAAGTTTCCCTTCTTCTGTCCAAGTACAGCACCAATTGCAATATCACTTGCATCACACATGAGTTCAAACGGTAAGTTCCAATCCGGGGGTGTGATAATTGGTGCTGTTGTGAGTTTATGTTTTAAAGTTTTAAAAGCATGCTGGCAATTTTCATCAAAAACAAAAGGTTTATCAATCATTAAAAGGTTACTCAAAGGTTTGGCTATTTTAGAAAAATCTTTGATAAACCTTCTATAAAATCCTGCATGCCCCAAGAAACTTCTAACAGATTTCACATTAGTTGGTGGAGGGAGTTATTCTATTATTTCCACTTTTGCCTTGTCAACCTCTATCCCTTTTCTTGAAACTTTATGACCAAGAACAATCCCCTCAGGCACCATGAAATGGCACTTCTCCCAGTTCAAAACCAAGTTAGTTTCTTGGCACCGTTTCAAGACAAGAGTTAGATGGTTTAAGCAAGTATTGAAATTATCACCAAAAACAGAGAAGTCATCCATGAAAACCTCTAAAAAATTTTCAACCATATCTGAGAAAATGGAGAGCATACACCTTTAAAAAGTGGCTGAGGCATTGCATAATCCGAATGGCATTCTTCTATAGGCAAAAGCTCCAACTGGGCATGTGAATGAAGTCTTTTCTTGGTCCTTTGGATCTACCACTATCTGATTATACCCAGAATAGCCATCCAAGAAGCAATAATAAGCATGGCCATCCAACCTTTCAAGCATTTGATCAATGAAAGGAAGTGGAAAGTGATCTTTGCGTGTGGCATCATTCAACCTTCTATAGTCAATACACATCCTCCACCCTGTCACAGTTCTGGTGGGAATGAGTTCACTCCTCTCATTAATAATGACTGTCATCCCACCTTTCTTTGGTACCACTTGGACCGGGCTTATCCATGAGCTATCGGAAATAGGATATATGATTCCTGCATTCCATAATTTCATTACTTCCTTCTGGACGACTTCCTTCATTGCAGGATTTAGTCTTCTCTGAGGTTGAATTACTGCTTTGGAATTGTCCTCCAAAAGAATCTTATGCATGCATACTGTAGGGCTGATGCCTTTCAGGTCATCAATGGTCCATCCTAAGGCATCCTTGTGAGCTCTGAGAACATCAAGAAGCTCTCCTTCTTCTTTCTTTGTCAAGGACGAATTAATGATCACTGGGAAGCTCTCTGAAGTGCCAAGAAATGCATATTTGAGATGAGAAGGTAATGGCTTCAGTTCTTGCTTTTGCACCTCTTCTTTCTTGCTTGGTTCCACCTCTTTGTCTATGGAAGCCTCAGCTACATGTTCCTCTACTGTTTCTTGATTGTCTTTTTCTTGCTCATGCTGATTAATGTCTAACATTTCTTCCACCAGGCTCTCTATCATTTCCACCCTCAAATGATCTTCCTGCTCAGGAGGGTGTTGCATTGACTTAAAAACATTTATGATCATTTGCTCATTGTGTACTCTGAAAATCATTTCTCCTTTTTCCACATCTATAATGGCTCTTGCAGTTGCTAGAAATGGTCTGCTCAAGATGATTGAATTGTTGCCTTCCTCATCGGTATCTAGGATTACAAAGTCCGCAAGGAAGATAAACTCTCCAACCTTTACTAACAGATTTTCTACAATTCCATTTGGTGTCTTGATTGATCTGTCGGCCATGACTAGTGACATCCTGGTAGGTTTGAGTTCTTCTATGGCAAGCTTCTTCATCATGGACAAGGGCATTAAGTTGATACTAGCTCCAAGATCACAGAGAGCTTTGTCCAAGGATAGTTTGCCTATGGTGCATGACACTACAAAACTCCCTGGATCCTTAAGCTTTGGTGGGATTCCTTTTTGGAGCACGGCGCTACATTCCTCACTAAGCATCACCGTTTCCTTCTCATTCCAATCTCTTTTCTTATTGATGAGCTCCTTCAAGAACTTGGCATACAGAGGCATTTGCTCCAATGCCTCAGCTAAAGGTATGTTGATTTCCAGCTTCTTGAAAGTCTCAAGAAATTTGTGAAAATGCTGATCCTTTGTCTCTTTGTGAAATCTCTGTGGATAAGGCAGTGGTGGTGTTGGGCTCTTCTCCACTTGATGTTGTCTTGGATTTGGTTCTTCCCTGATCTGCTTTCTTTTCTTTAGATTCTGTGGTTCGTTATTTTCCTCTGTGAGTTTTTCTTGGTCATTCTTGCTTATCATGTCCTTGTTGATGGATTCATCATTCTTTGTTGGCTCATTGTCATTGTTCTTGGTTGCTCCTTAGTTACCATCTACTAACACTTTTCCACTTCTTAGTTGCACGACCTTGCATTCTTCCTTTGGGTTGGGAATGGTGTCACTAGGTAGTGAGCTTGATGGTTTTTCAGCAGAAATTTGTTTGGAGATTTGCCCAATTTGCCTTTCTAAGCTCTTCATGGAAGCTTCTTGGTTCTTTGTTGTTAATTCTTGGTTCTTCATCATTTTCTCCATGAGCATCTCTAGATTGGTGATCCTCTGGGAATCTTGTGAGATTGGTTGGTTTTGGGGTGTTGATGGATGATGATAGGTGTTTTGATTTGTTGGGTGGTTATTGGGTGGATAATGGTTAGAGTTGGGGTAATTATTTTGTGGTTTTCTGTATGTATTTTGGTTAGTGTTTGGCTGGGGGTTGTGGTTTGTGCTTTTCCAATTGTTCTGACTTGTGTTTCTTTGCCATGGTTGTTGGTTTTGATTATGGTTGTCTCCCCATCTGAGGTTGGGATGGTTCTTCCAAGATGGATTGTAAGTATTGATGCCAAGGCATCTTAGGCTAGTTTCACTAGCATTTTTCTGTTAGTTTTAGTTATTTTATGCATTTTCTTGAGCTTAAAGTAACCAAGAATGGTTAAATGAATAACAAAGCAATGAACCATCCAAACAGTATGATTTTGATGCAAATTTCATGAGTTTTTAGTTATATTACTTGAATGCTATGAATGGAAGATTTCTCATGAAATTTTGCAAGACTTTGATGCAGTTGTTTGGATGATTTCAGGGAAGAAGAGGTTAGACAAGGAAGCAACAAAATCAATAAAGGAAGCTTGAATATCACATGTGGAGTTTAAGCTCCAGTTTAAGCTCCAGTTTAAGCTCCAGTTTAAGCAGTTTAAGCTTAAACTGGAGCTTAAACGCCAAAATCAGGAAAAGCTGAAAGTGGCGTTTAACCTCCAGTTTAACCTTAAACTGGAAGTTAAACGCCAGAATCGAGAAATGCACCAAGGAGAATTCCCACGTTTAAGCTCCAGTTTAACCTTAAACTGGAGCTTAAACGTGTTCGACTATTTTTTTTCCTCCAGGGTTGCTTTCTCATTTCCACGTTTAAGCTTCAGTTTAACCTTAAACTGAAGCTTAAATGTGTTCGACCATTCCACCCTCCAGGGTTGCTTCCTTTAATTTCCACGTTTAAGCTTCAGTTTAACCTTAAACTGAAGCTTAAACGTGCTTGAGTTATACCACCTCCAGGAGTGTCCAACGTTTAAGTTCCAGTTTAAGCTTAAACTGGAACTTAAACGTGCTTCCACAAAAGGCATCACTGGAAGTGTCTGGCGTTTAAGTTGCAGTTTAAGCTTAAACTGCAACTTAAACGCCACTATTTGAAAAGGTTTCTGGGCCAAAGATATTGCAGTTTAAGTTAGCATTTGAGCACAAACATTAACTTAAACGTACTCTGGTATGAAACCCAATTAAATATCATGGTTTATGGGATTGGGCCTGAAGAATTGATGAGTCTAGAATTTCAATTTGTTGAGTCATGTGTCATTACTTGATTATCACTAAGTTGGCTCAATGAATGTTACAGAATTGGATCAGCAGCCTCATCAGGATTATGGACCATAAACCCAAAGCAAAAGGAAATCAGGGAAAGGCCTCAAAGCCCAAGAAACACAACAGAAGCTCAATTTAGAAAGTGTATAAATAGGATAGAATTTAAGTTAGGGAGAACCTTTGGATCATTTTGCTATTTTTCATACTTTTTGTAATTGAATTCAGAGCTATGACTCACTAAATCCCTTTCATTGGGTTAGGGAGCTCTATTGTAATTTAATGAATCAATAATAGTTTTTATCTTCTTCTTCAATCTTTTCTCTTGAATTTTGTTAGAAAGCTTCTCGATCTAATTCCATTGGTTAGTTGTCTTGGGAAAGAAACTATCCATAATTGGAATCCTTCGGAACCTTGGGAAAGGAATGGAGGATTCATGCTAGAGAAGCTTTCTCACAGTGAATTGGATTGGGGTTTGGATGGATATTGTGACATGTAATCCTACCAAATTGTGGTTCATGAAACTGTGTGGTATAATCAGTGATCGAGCATCATCTCTTCTTATGAACATTTAAACCAAGGGATTGGGAATTTGTTTGTTTTTAGAGAGAATTGGTGAGCCAAGGGATTGGGATCCAATCATATAAGATTGCCAAGCAAAATTCAATGAATGCATTGGTTGAGGAAGGGATAAAAATGTTTTGATTCGGAGATCTCAATATCTCCTGAAACCCAATGAATTCCCCATCTCTGATCTACCACTTTCTCTTTACATTCTGAAATTAAATTCATGCAATCACCCCGATCCCTTTTTAATTTCAGCAATTTAGCTTCTCGCTCTTTAATTCATGCAATTTAAGATTCCGCAATTCTCGTCTAAATCTTGATTCCGCTCAACTAGAACACACTTCTAATCCGAATTGCTCACTCAACCAATCCTTGTGGGATTCGACCTCACTCTATTGTGAGTTTTTACTTGATGATAACCGGTGCACTTGCCGGAAGGAATTTTTGCCGATCGTGCAATTTCCTAAAATCGTAGCATCAAGTTTATGGCGCCGTTGCCGGGGATTGGTTTTCGATTGACAATTCTCAAATTGGAAGTTAACTAGATTGAGCATTTTTCTTGTTTTGTTAATTCAGTTCAAGTTACTTGTTGAATTTTAATTTCTGCACTCTGTTACTTGCTTTCTTTCTTTATGCCTTTAAATTCAAGCAACTAACTCACTGACTCACTAACTATTTGAATTAATTCCTCAACTGCTCTAACCATACTCTTACATTAACCAAGAGTATTTCACTTGTTTGTTGCCTGTGTTGTGTTCTTGTATGACAGGTAGGAGAGGAGAGACATCAACTCCTCCATATACCGAACCAGAGAGGACCCTTCATAAACTTAGAAGGGAAGCAAGAGGGAAGAGAGTACTGAGAGAAGAAGAATCTGAAGGAGAATCTGAGGACAATTTTGAGGAAGCTCTAGATCTCAACATGGATAGAGAAGTTCACAACCATGAGAGAGCTGATGGAAACAATGCCATTCCCGAGAGGAGGGTTCTTGGTTCATACATAAACCCAACCTCTGGGAATTGTGGTAGCAGCATTCAAAAACCACCCATTCAGGCCAACAATTTTGAACTCAAACCACAGCTAATATCACTGGTGGAGGATCATTGTTCATTTGGTGGGAGTGCTAATGAAGATCCAAACCAACATCTCACAAAATTCCTGAGAATTTGCGACACTGTAAAGTCCAATGGAGTCCAGGAAGATGCCTATAAACTGCTCTTGTTCCCATTTTCACTTAGGGACAAGGCAGCTAAGTGGCTGGAATCATTCCCAAGGGGGAGCCTAACAACCTGGGATGAGGTGGAAAGCAAGTTTCTGGCACGTTTCTACCCCCCACAAAAGGTCAATAGGCTTCGATCTGAGGTTCAGACTTTTAGACAACAAGATGGCGAAACTCTCTACGAGGCATGGGAGAGGTTCAAGGATTTGACAAGGAAATGCCCACCAGACATGTTCCATGACTGGGTGCAATTGCATATTTTCTATGATGGACTTTCTTATGAATCAAGGAAGGCTGTAGACCATTCATCAGGAGGTTCATTGAACAGGAAAAAGACTGTGGAAGAAGCCATTGAAGTGATTGAGACAGTGGCTGAGAATGAGTACTACTATGCTTCAGAGAGACACAACACTAAGGGAGTCATGGAGCTGAACCATGTTGATACAATTTTAGCCCAAA